>NC_137661.1:18234412-18423350 GCF_963422515.1 Blennius ocellaris
TAAGAGAGATAGGAGAGAAGAAAGAAAAAGCTGCCTCTTTGCCTCCATGCAATGCCCGCCTGTCTGTCTCCCTTGATTTCTTTCTCACAGCATTCTATGCCTGAGGATGCGTCCATAGTGCTATTTGTTTCAAGGTTGTTCTAAATGTGACTGATGTGTACAGCCACTGTGCTGTTTGCTTTACTTTCCTTCGCCACAGCTGCATGCAAGAAAACTGTCGTACCATATTAAATGTAGCAGAAAAACTTGCAGCTCAAATGGTGCAGATGGATGTTTCAAAAAGGGCTTTCTCTTACCTAACCTCATACCACATAGGTGACTGCTTAACAGCATGTTCAGATTTTTTGATCTCTATGAGGTGTTGAATACGGCAACAACACTCGGTTATGGGCGGCAAGATAGGTCACTTGGTGCACAGTGTTTATTACCAATTGAAATGAGAGGAAAATTACTTTACCTCAGATAGGATACCTTGTTTGTGTGTATATGCACTGTGCGATCCCTCTCCAACCCCCAGAGGCTGCATATATAGATTGCGTCTCTCATCTTCCTTTTATTCTGGTGTGTCTGGATAAATAGCTCCTGTTCCCTTTAGATTAGCCATGACCTTTCCACCCTGTCTATATGTACCTTAGCAAGCCCTTACAACTCTTATCCCGTGATTGCATTGTGAATCCTTCACAGTAACAAATGTCAGCTTCATTGATTGGCCATCTTCACCCAAAATAACAGACATCTAAAATAAGGGGAGCCAGTGTGCTGTGGCCGCTGGGTCCCCAGGCTGTGCTGTGGACGAATGTCATGAGAGATTGCAGGGAAAATAGAAAACCTTACTCATTAACTTCAAGTCCACAGCCCCAAGATTTCATGGATTAATCAATGCTAACCTACTTTATCAAAGACACTTATCTTCCACATACAGAAATCTATGCATGTCCCTGGCCAAGAGGTCGATAGTAGGAAATATTTCACATTGCCCACCCTTTTTCCATCACTAATTATGTCTGTCTGTCTGTCTGTCTGTCTGTCTGTCTGTCTGTCTGTCTGTCTCTCTCTCTCTCTCTCTCTCTCTCTGTCTCTGTCTCTCTCTCTCTCTCTCTCTCTCTCTCTCTCTCTCTCTCTCTCTCTCTCTCTCTCTCTCTCTCTCTGTGTGTCTTCCACCACTACATCTGTGTCTCTTCTTTTGCCTAAATGTCCTTGGGATTGGAGTGTGCGTGGAGAAGGGGGACCCATATCAGATAACTTATTGGTTCATTTTGCCCATCTCTTTCCAATAATGTGTAACATTACCAGTGTTATTAGATAGGAGATTAATGGTGCTTGGCCCTGCTCCTCCTCCTCAGGATGGGACATAGAGGAGAAAAGATAAAGGAGAGAGAGCGAGGGAACAGAAAGGTGAACAGAGAACTTGTGGCGGAGGGTGAGAATGAGTGAATTGTCTTTGACTCTGGAGGCCTTAATGTCTGACTTAGTCCTGTAGTTAGAGGGTCGTTTTGTGGGGCTGATTGACAGACAGTGGGGCCTGAACTTTTCAGTCTGCTCTCGCTTTACTCCTCCACCACTCCTTCAACTCGTTTCTCCCCCCTCCTTCCCTATCTATCTCTCCATCTTTCTGAGAACTACTCAGCAGCCTTTGATCCTCCTCCCTCACATCAATCAATGCAGACAGCACAGAGAAGAGAAAGAGAGAGGAGAGGGATGTCTTCCAGTGCTTCAGGTGCTGTCTCTGCCATGTCAGTCTGATGCTCTGTTTATTTATGCACTTATTTATGTATTTATTAAGCAGCAGTGCTTCTCTTCTGTGCTCCCGTTTTTCCCTTCCGCTCCCTCTGAGGCCCAAATAGGCACCAGGCAGGGGGCTGTCAAGTTATTTGTTTTTACCACGGTCATAATGCCGTAAACACTGCTGATGTTATCCAAACTGAATAGGGATGCCTCCTTATCTCTATTGCTTTTTTAAATCCAAGTGGATTTTCAGATCTCTTTATATTTGCTCTTTATTTCTTTCCTATTTCCTTCCTTCCTTCCCTCTACCTCCTCTTCTTCCTCATCCCCCCCCCCCCCTCTGCTCCCACTCTGTTGTATGGAGTAATAACTTCCTCATTATGGGATGTAAGAAATATCTACTAAGAGATTATGCCAAATATATAAAGCTCTCAGGTGATGGGAGTCAGAACCTCTCTGCATCTCTAATGAGGCCTGGGGATTGCAAAGCCCACTCTGCAGAGACCCAGCATCTTCTGCTAGCTCTGCAATGAGGCCTAATTCAGCTTAGCAAAAGACAACTCAGTCCAGCTTAGCCCAACTCAGCTCAACTCTGCTTGACCCAGCTCAGTTTTGGCTTAACCTTGGTCTCTGTTTGTGTAATTAATATGTTTATAGCAAACTTTGGTATTGCTGTTATTTTCAGTAATCGGGGCTCACTAGTTTTGTCATACATCTACATAGCTATTTACCCCTTGCACTTCTAATCTCCTTGGCTGGTTGGGACCAGAAAATGGACTCCTTTACCTCTCGAAAGCTCTGTCAGATGATTGTAAATACTCCTACTCTCATCCCTAAAGTCTTTTTGAACAGCTGGAGTTTTAAAGACCTCCTCAGGTGAGCATTAGGTTTTTAGCCGTGTGATAATGTTTATATAGCGCTTTTTTTGAGGATTTAATGTTTGTGTGTGTGTGCTACAGCCATAGCACTAAACCCATGACTATTTCAAAAACGGAAAACTATTATGTTAAGTTTGAGTTTAGATGAGATGAGACTCGTGATCTTTTGGTCTGTTAACAGCATTACAGAAAAAAAACACTAATACATTACACTTCCGATCTTTCAACTTGTTTGCAATCCTCCACAAACTAGGCATGGGCTGCCAGTAAGTGGCCTGGATAAAGATGGAGGTGGGACCTATTTTCCCATTCAACAAAGCAAAAGTCTGAATGCATATCTCTCATTTTAACATATTGAACAGTTTTTAGAGAGCCGGAGCAGACATCTAACATATATATTTAACCTAAACAATTTTAAGTGTGAAAGATGTGATCAATGCCTGGATTGTGACTTAAAGCTGAAAAACTGGACAAACTATAATGGCAGTAATTGAATTGACCAATCTAGTGTACTGCCTGCATTAGACTGTGGAGTCTCTAGAGGCACAAATGTGACTCTGCTTACTGATGGAAGGGGCTGAAATGCTGAGTGACAATGAGCGGCAGAGAGCGAGGGAGGAGGCCATAGTGGAAGTGGGAGAGGAGACAAGCAACATCGTTGCCTACCGCAGGAACAGTGAAGGGCAAATGTTTGAATCATTTAAAACTCCAGAGACCGAGATCTGTTACAGTAGGGTATGTCTATTTGGTGTGCACGGCACACTTTGGACCATCATTCTTCCCTTCTATCCTTCCGCCCCTCCATCTTTCCATTGCCAACACTTAATTTCCAAGGAGCAAGGTGGATAGGTTGCTCCTGAAGGTATTGGAGTCTAGATGAGAAAGGATAGTGAGGTTGGTGCTTGGTAAACACAAAGTATTTGATGTAGTTGTGTAGGAAATGACAGGACTTTGCAATATGTGAAAATACCAATAGAATACCAAAAATACCAAACATAGACAAAATCACTGGCCCATCTACACAGACTGGGGTTTGTTTTTGTTTTTTTAGAACTCTGACAGCCTTTATTTGGTGTTTGTTACCCTCTTTGACCTCTTGGGACTATTAAATGTCACTCCACTTTAAGTGAAGACGAAAGACAACTTTACCTAACTTCAGAACACAGTTAAAGGTCAGGCAACACTGTGGTGACAACAACCACTTCCAACACACACACACACGCACGCACACATGCACACACACACACACACACACACACACACACACACACACACACACACACACACACACACACACACACACACACACACACACACACACACACACACACACACACACACACACACACACACACACACACACACACTCATCAGACAATGTCCTAGGAAACAAAATAAACTCGAAGTCTCACTTACTTTTCACTCATACTTGACTCTTTCAATTGTTTGTTGCCTTTAATTCCACTGCAGTGTGTGTTTTGGAATGAAATGGATTAAAGATGTGCCATTAAGTGGAAGCATGCTACTTTTTTTTTTCCCTTAACGCTTCACTAGGATAATCAAATATCGACTGCAATATTTTTTTTATTAAAGGTGCTTGTTCTGTGACAAAGAAGTATCTCTGGCACAAAAACCATTTGCTGGATATACCATTGTTACTGCTCTTGCTCTCAGGCTAATGAGAATTAATGTTCCACCTAATATTAATGTGTATACCTGTCTGTTTTCATACATTTGTGTGAGAGTGCTAATAGATAGCATTTACATGTTCAGTATTTACGTACATGTTTTCCTGAATTTGGGTATACATGAGTGATAAACACCCACTTTTCAGTCAGAGCACGGCAATTTATTACAATTTGTTTACCTGGCCCTGAAGTCTTCATTACGCAGTCACAAAGCAAGCAGAGACAGGGCTACAAGGTCGCCATCCGGCAGGCCAAATGGAGATGCAGTCCTCAATTTAGAAACTCTTGGGGGAACACCACAAACGCGCATCACACACCAATACAAGAGCACACATGATACTGCTTGGATGCTCAAAGTTCTCTGAACAGTAACAAAGCTGAAAGCTAAAACAAAAGGCTAAGCGATTCAATCATTCTAGATCAGTTGTGAATTAAACAAAGGATAAATTATAAAGAATGAGCTTTTGACTAATTTGTCAGTGGAAACGGCAATGGTGGCAAAATGATGCCTCAATTTGGTACAAAGCTAAAAATGAAGTTGATTTCATATCCTTCCATGCTTATCATTACAATTCCACATGCTAAGGATATCACTTCGGAGAATATTTGATCACTTCACTACAAATCTTTCTCTGCCCATTAAAGCTGTTCATTAAAGGACGGCCTTGTCTGGCCTTACATAGTGTGTGTGTGTGTGCCTGTGTGCGTGGGTGTGTGCGCATGTGCTATGCTTGTATGCAGATGTATTGATGTGTCCAAAGTATGTGTGTGTGTGAGTTGAAATTTGAATGTATTAAATATGTCTGTATGCAGACTATATGTATGCATACCTGTTTCATTATCTATGCCTTATAGTGCTGAGTGGTGATGCAGGTTTGTTTCTGTCAAGGTTAATAAATGAAGAAATCAAGGTGAGTGTGTGTCTCAATACAGACACGAGGACACTGGAAGGGTTGGGTGGGAAGGTGGCAATGGGATCAGACACCCAGCTGGTACCTTTGAAATTTTAATTAGTCCCTCTTTCCATTTCAGTTCCACAGCCAGATATTGTGGGTTGAGTATTCAGACAAACAGTTAAACTATTTTATCCGAGAATATATATTATGTCAACATCCACAACGGGTATGTGTCGTGACAAGCAATATGTAGTATCAAATGAAATTGTGCTTTTCCTTTCACACAAACTGCAACTCGTAAATTACTTTATTTTGACGCAACAAACAGCAACACCATGGCAGGACGACATGACACACAAAACCCTCTTCACTCCTGGTTGCCAACTTCAAAATATTAAACTAAACTAAACTAGATCAACTAACGAACTCGACGAACTAGGCAACAAAAACACAACACAACACAATCAATATGAACACTCACAAGCCTAAAATATCCCCAAATAAAAAATATCTTTGAAACAGCTTCTACATCTTTATTCTTCATCTTTAAACAGATAGTTATGCACATTTTGGGGCACGTTAAAATCTGTAACTCGGCGAGAAAAAGAAAAAAAAAACATATTATACATATTATTAAGAGTTATTTCTTTTTCACAACAGAGTTTTAAGACTCTGCTCAATATGTATTGCAGATGGAACCGTTTGAGCACATGAATTATTTACTCAACTTTAATCCAAAAAAGTTGAGTCCAGAGAACCAAATTATATCTCCTCATTTATTTTAGCTTTTTAAGAGTAGACATAAATAAAAGACGTACTCTGGATGAACGATAACTTAAAGATTTTGATAATGAAATCAGCGCCTCATCAAAGGCAGCTCTTTCATGAATTACTTATAACAAATAAATAGGACTCACAGGCATTTCAAATTATAAAAGCAGTGCCGCAATAGACATAAAAGCTCACTTTAACATGTCCAGGGCCGTCAGTTTGACGGAGCATAACTAATTCTCTGTGTGTGTGTGTGTGTGTGTGTGTGTGTGTGTGTGTGTGTGTGTGTGTGTGTGTGTGTGTGTGTGTGTGTGTGTGTGTGTGTGTGTGTGTGTGTGTGTGTGTGTGTGTGTGTGTGTGTGTGTCTACACACAATCATACAGATTTATATTTGTAATGTCCGAGAGCAGAAGTAACCCTTATATTGACACAAAAATGGGGAAGATATGCACAGATGAGCACTGGAGACATTTCTCACATTGACCATCATTTTAGTTGCACCCAAAAAAAATCCCAGCAAGATCCTGCACTGTCTGCATTTGGACAATTGTCTGTAAGAACAAGTAAAATCCACTACAGTGGTGTATAGGTGAATAATCTCTTAAGAGTTATTTTTGAAAGACCTACGAATGAAAAAGTAATTTTTAGCAGTTTCCCAACTTTACCCACATACTCCACCTGCCTTAAACTCTCACCTTAATGCTAACAATACAGGTTCTTCAAGTGGCGAACCATTTAATATGAATGACAAGTGAGGGTGACTTCTTTGTTATGTTGTCTGAAAATCCAATTGCAGCAGGGGAGATGGCATCACAATTGTTCCAATACTTGATAAGACATTACAAGTACCTCTTTGTAAAAGTTTTTTTTTTTTTTTTTTAATGGAATATTGGATCAAGAACAAATAACAGGAAAAGATTTAAGATTTACCTGACAAGTGTTTTCAGCCACTCTGTATATTAATCTCATTAGGAGAGTTCTATAGGAAGTGGGCTAGGCACACTCCATTATTTATGGAAGTGTAATTATCTATGGTGTCACAAGCAGGCAGAAATTTACAGGACCCCGGTTCTGCATCAGCACAATGGCTAGCTAGGTAATGAAGCGAACACACCTCCAGGCTCTACAACACACTATCTGATCTGCTCCACTGTTTTGAGTGGGTCTTTTCTGCTACAATATAAAATGCTAAAAATAGTATGCCAGAGAAAAATAGCAGATGAGGATTACATAACAGTCACTTGGTAAGGCAATATGTCTATGATATACAACAGAGATACAGTGATTAAAATGATGATATCAGCTAAAGTTCAAGCCATTTTGATAATCTATAAATTGCCTAATTTTTAGGGCAATGGTCTGGATCCAATTCCACAAATCTGAAAATCTGGTTAAGAGGTAGAATCTGTATAAAGTGACATTTCATCACTAATGATTGATCAGAAAAATGCTTACTTAAATGAAATTAAAAGATAATGAAATGTTGTATGTATGCAGGGTATTCTCTACTACTCTAACATTTATTTGTAGTTGATTTTAAATCGGTCTGCTAATTGCACAAAAAGTGTTGGAGAGACACGTATGTCTAATGAAACCTTAAAAATGCATCCTTCTATTGCATCTTATGGTGAACCTGGATGAAAATAAGTTTACTTATCAATGAAGAAACTGAGGAAAACCTGATAAGTATTCTGAGTAGATGCAGAGATTATTGTGTCCATTTTATATGAAGAACAATAGCAAAATAAAGCAACGGCAGAGAGAGGCTATATAGAGAGCTAAGAGAAGGTGGAGGCAGAGTCAGCTGGGCTGGTGAGCTTTCTCTCTCTGGTCCAGCATTTCACTGTGTACAGACTTAGCAGCAGCTTTCACAGCAGCTGCTGCTGCAACGATGGGGTCATTTACATATAAATGAAAGTTGCCGATCACACGCTGCTGACCCCATTTATTTCAGCGGACAGACAGACGGGCAGGCAATGCAAGCGCCAGCGAGTTGCCGAATTACTCCAAATTACCGCATTTCCATCTCCACATCAGGCCTGTCAGGCCTGCAACTATCGTTCCAGCAGTATCCCCCACCCCTCCTCTACCCCTCCTCTTCCTCCTGCATGCACCCACCTCCAGGTCTGGAGTGACTCTAATTGGCAGTGGTGAATTTAAAGGACCTGTCAGAGGCTGAGGCTGTCACCACCCAGGACAGCACAGCAAAGAAACAACATAGCCAGCATGTCACAGTGTGCCACAGCATTGAAGAGCAGAGCACAGAAACAACACAGTCAGGTTAGCATTGCACACCAACAGCACAGCAAACTTTGCACATCACAGCGTGGGAATAACACAGCTCAGCATTGCACAGCAGGACTCTGTATAAGCAACAACTCAGCTCATCATCAAGCACAGAGTTATGTTGGAGATAGCACCCGGCACTACACTAATCCTTATCTGACTGTTTATCTCCATTTATTAAAACAATTTATTTCTTTGTTCTGAATTATTTTCTTTATTCACTCATTTTATTTGCTTGATTTCATTTCATTGTTTTGGGGCATTTAGATTCATTCGTCATGATGATTTCCAAATCTGAACCTCTCACAACATTAGTTTGCCTGCGCATATGGATTCAAATCCTCAGCCATATGCCCTAGTAGCATCTACATGTGCACTCACGCAGACTCGTACGCTCGCACAGCTAGCAAAATAGAACTGTATGCACCACAGTACTTTAGGTCTCAAGGTTTTACATGACAGATTAATGCTGCTGGCCTGCATGATCTTAACATGACAGCCGTGTCCTTTTCCAGGTGGCTACACACACACACGCACACACACATGCACACAGACACTTCTGCACACACAGACACTTCAATTTCATTAAATCTCGATAAAGTGAGATGAATCCTTAAAAAAATGAAGGAAGCATCGCTACTGCTTGTTGCAGCATTATTTAGCTGGTAAAGCAGCCTCCCTTCCTATTTATTTGTCTCTTTCCTATCTTATTCTTGGCTAACCAAGCACGCACTCTTATTAGTTCATTAAAAGGAGCCTGCTGCTACTGCCTGACTTTGTTATAAGCAAGGGAAAGGGAGCGAAAGGAAGAAAATAAAGGAAAGAGAGTCAAAACACTACTCTCTAATTATTCAAGATTGATGCATCCAGTGAACATCCTGGTAATCAGTGTTGTTTTTATTTGTTTAATGGTAGGACAGGGATCACAGGCAGGCTGACCCTCTGTGATCATTAACAGAATTAATGCAGGCAGAACACAAACTCTTATCTGCTTGCCTGGTCTACAAACAAGTGTCAGTGTTGGTTCTTGAATGCGTGTGCGTGTGCGTGTGCGTGTGTGTGTGCATGTGTGTGTGTGTGTGTGTGTGTGTGTGTGTGTGTGTGTGTGTGTGTGTGTGTGTGTGTGTGTGTGTGTGTGTGTATGTGCGCGTGTGTGTGTCTGTGTGTTTGTGTTTGTACATGTGCTTTTGTATCTGACTATGCTTTATGATTACATTTGTTTACATGATTGTTGGAATTAGCCGGCCAGCCATGGCCAATGGGATGGACCTATTGAGATAAATATTACCGTTACATTTAAAGTAAAGGCCTGAGCTTTTATGAACTGTACCTCAATCAGTGAATGCAACTAGCCTGTTTGTCAAACAGACATTTACAAAAGAATGGGATATTAATATCTTCCACTGAAAGCTAATGGTCAGCAAAGTAGAGAAAAATAGTTATTTTATCCATTGAAAATGTTTCTGGGGAAAAAATCGCTAGACCATACAATAACATCAAGTATATGTGTTTAATTGGATCGATCTTTGAGACTTGCTGCGCAGAGAGAGAGAGAATAAAGAGCACCTTGTATAAAAATACATGTGGTTTACCTTGGAAATGATGAAAGCTGAAGGTTACTGTTTTTATTTGTTTTTATTCAGTGTTCTTTCTCTTTGTTGCTGTAGTACTTTAAGGTGGGGGTAGTTTGCTCGTGAAAACATACATTGCATAAACTTAAAAAAAGAGAGAGAGAGGGGAAAAAGTAGCCCGGCCTAGAGGCTTCTGTTTATTTGTCAAAATGAGTTACAACAACTGGCCATGAAAAGGGGCAGACATTTAATTGAGGCTCAGCTTTTATTTGAAGTTTTACAATGCTCTCTATTTGCATGCATCTGTTCACATCCGTGTCAGACTAAGCCACTTGCTGTTTATGCACTGTGACTATAAGTAGTTGAATTTATAGAGCTGTTGTCTGAGTTGTGTCATTAATGCTACAACAAGTCCTATTAAATGCATATATGCATGGTCAACATAATATATGAACAAATTCCAAAAGCATTGTAATTCTAACTGGATGAAGGTCTCTTGTACCAGATACAGTTTTTTTCATACTATTGATTTCATACAACCTGTTTTACACAATCTTTTATTCTGTTTTTTCTAAGTTAGGGTCATGAGGGGTTTGAATCGGTCCCAGCTGACAGGAGGCAAAGGCAATCAGGACAGCGAGCCAGTCCTTCAGAGGGCACAAAAACAGACACAGTTGCATTCAATTTAAAGTCACTAAGTAATCTGAAACTCATGGTTCTTTTTATTATTATTATTATTGCTATTATTATTGGTGGAAACTAGACCACACAGAGAAAGCCAGGCATATTCCCCTATGCCCAGAATCAAACCTGAGAGAAGAATACACATTAACAGATATTTTTGACAAGTCTCAAATATTATTTGAAGAACTACAGCTTTGTGATAGTAATGTAAGTATAGGGGAATATTGCCTTTGCAGATTAATTAGTTGGGTTTTGTTGCTTTCCAGGCTTTTAAATGTCCGTCTTTGCTGTAAATGAGTCTTTGCTCACATTCATTTCTTGAGTACAGCGATACCTTTATACATGTGAATTTTGGTAAAAGCATGGAAAAACAGAGATCGGAGTGTAATGGACCCAGCCATTTGAAAAAGTGTCTCTCTAATTGAGTGATGATTATTTTACATCCTGTAACTCTTTGTTGAGGATCTCCAGGCCACACTCGGAGGCTGACATACCATACAACTGGCAAATGTCATGACTCCCACTGACAGGAGGAAGAGGGTAAGCCTAGATGGGTCAATGCGTAATTAAAGCTGGTTGAGAAAATGGATCGACGGTTAACTCTTGATACATTATTTACATTTACATAGCATATTCCCGACAGCCAGGCCTGTCACGCCATGGACCATGACCCATAATGGATGTCTACATGATAGCATGTCGACATCAAGCTTCAGTCCATGCGTAAAAGTTCTGAAAATAGAGTCTCACGCTGCAAAAGTTTTAGTGTGGGTGTTAAAGAGAAAATCCAGTAATAGACAAGCTGCAGAAAAGGCTCTCAAATCCCATGCTATATGTGCTGAATATGTGTGACACACAGTCAAACACAGAAAGAGTAAAAATATGAGTAAAATATGCAAAGGTCTGAGTCCTCTCTTCATCTTCATCAGCAGCTTTTAAGACTCTCTGAGACATGTTTCCTCTGGTGACCAAGAGTTCTCCTCCACTCTTCGCTCAGTCATACATCTCTGTGTATATAGGTGTTTATAGTGGCTTAACAGCCACTGCAGCCTGCTGCAAGTGGAGCACACAAAATGATTTGTGCTATGAATCATAGGTTTCACTGCTCTACACCCTGCTGTGGGATGTCTGCGATGGTAATGAAGGTCTAAAACTGCAGCTTTATCTTTGAATGGAAACTGAGTAGATATTTTGGAAAATAAAATGCAAAAAGAGAAGGCGAGAGGTTAAATCCAGTTGAAGAGGAAGGAAAACATCGAAAGGAACCAGATAATTTAAAGGTTATGAAAGTTGACGAAACTGGTCTCTGACGACATCTTTCAAGTGTCTTGTGACACATGGTCGTTACATATGGTTCCAGACATGTGCACACACACACACACACACACACACACACACACACACACACACACACACACAGCCATCACAATGTGTACCAGTAATACCTTGAAGGCATTTTAACCCAAGGCTGTCCTACTGTCCTACCTGAGGCTAACCTCCAGTAGCCCTGGCAATGTAGTGTCAGCAATGACATTGGGATTCTATTAGCAGGTTGTGCAAGGCGCTGGCCCCCTGCCCTGTGGTGAGACCTACCATTGATCTGTCATGGGAGAAGGCTGCTCCCTGCTCCCCACTCCCACAGGGCTCAATTTGAACCTTTCCAAAAACTAGTACCAACCCTCTGCTTGAATTCCACCTGGGGAGTGGAGGGAGCGAGAGAGAAGCAGGGAGCTCAAGGTCAGACGTGACATTGGTGTGCAGATAAAGATGACTGGGTATGGTCGACACCAGCCATAATGACCAGTGAAAAGTGTGGTTATTTGTTATCGATTCCCAATGAGGGAAATCACCAGGTCTATATAATGCTGTTTATGGTTGGGTGAGAGTTGCGCGTGCATACATGCGTGTGCACATGTGCCTGTGTGTGTGAACAGGTAGCTGATGTGAGGCCTCGTGGACAGGAAAAAAGAAATTAGACTTTCCTTTATCCTTCTATTTTCAATGAGTGCATAGTGATCTGTTTTCCCAGGCAACCTCATTTGTATTTTTACCGAATTACCCCGGATGCGCAACCTGAACCCACTTAAGCATGTCACTTAGCGTTTGTTGAAGTTAGCCGAGACGTGGCCCTCATCAGGTTTCAATGAGGGAGGCTGTGGCTAAGTGGCCACTTGTCATGTTTATTTATTTCATTTTTCTCGATTCCCACACGATGCCAATATTTACTGTCCAAACTGTTTAGACAGAAATGTAATACAGTCAGGAAGCAAAGCAGTGTGTGATGGATTATGTGTATGTGTATATATACACACACACACATATCTATTTAAATATATATATATTATATCATGTATCATTATTTTACTCAGTTGTGTTTTTTAAAATTTTATCTTTAACTTTCTTTAATGGAGTGAGCTTGTTCGACTTGTTGGATAATGGCATATTCTCTTGAAGTGTAAAGAGAGGTTAAATGCGCAAGAGTGGAGGTATTTGAATAATCTTCATTAATATGTGTTTACATATAGTCATGGAGTCTTTTAATCCTTTTTGACTTACACAGTATGAAGCAACATGAAGGACCACAAGGGCATATGTGAATTAACAGTATGAAAGTACAAACAGAACAGAACATTCAAATTGCCCCTACAGGCGATTCTCGGCTGTGCTGTGGTGGCGAGACACTTCCTGGTGCTGCTCCATTTTATATGTTTGAAAATCTCTCACGGATCCATGATATACATTATATATGAGGGCTCCCATTCTGCACTCCAGTCACTGGAGCAGAATTTTTCCATGATATGCACCCCCAGCCCTCCTGCCGCCCATTCCTCTCCTTTCTTTCTCTCATCCCTCTCTCCATCCACTTCTCCTTCCATATGCCCTCCCATTGGAGCATTGTTTCATCCCTCACCAGCTCTCTTTCATCCCTCTCCAGCCCTTTGGTCTCTTATCATTTCATCCTTCCATAAGTCAAACCTTACATCTTTACTTTCACTCATCCACCCTTCCCTCTTTCAATTACCCGACCCCTCCCCCATTCCGAGGAAAGAGCAAGTGAGCGAGGAACATGTGACCAGAGAGGTGGGAGCCCGCTGGGCCTCCCCCTGCAGTGCCACCATACGTTGATTTGTCTCCTCTGGTTCCATATTGATTTTGTTTTAAACAAGGGAAAAATACAAGAAGAATGAGGTGCCAGAAGTGACATGAAAAGGAAAAAAAGAAAAAAAAGCAAGGGGGGGAAAAGGAGGGAAGGGGGGAGGAAATAATAAAAAAGGAAAAGTGCCTCTATGTATCAAACCTATGAGTTGGGTCCCAGGTGGTTCAGGGTATTGTCAGGAGGTTACTGTACAGAGGGTGAAGTGCAAAAGAAGAGGGAGCAGAAGGGGGGGCGATAGACCAGAGATGGAGAGTGAGTGAGAGCCTTTATTTAAAAATCTCTTTCTTATTCCCACCCTTTACTTTGTGCGAGCTAAATGACTCCTGGGGTTGGCAAATGCATCTCATTCTATGTCATGCTACAGTTCGTACCTTAAAATGATTCTCTGCTTAGTTCAATTTAAGTTGTGTGCAGAATAATCGATCCCCCCATTAATTCTACTTAGCTGAGCCTCACAGTACAAGCCTGGGCTTGACTGGTCCACCAAGGCCAGTGCTGCTGAATGGCTGACCTTTACACGGCTCGGACTGCCATTGATTTTCAGCAGGACTTATTTCATGAACTGGGGGTTGGGACAGGGCATCCAGATGAAGATGAACTATGAGGCAAAATCACTTTCTTTGGCGCTTTCCATTTTATGTGCACTCTTCTCTTATATTTCTTGCTTTTTCACTGTCCTCTTTACTTTCAAATAAGTACTGAGGTCTATGGGTGGTTTGGTCTGAAAGCAAATAAAACATCCCCTCTGCCCCCCCCCCCCCCCCCCCCCCCCAAACCCTGTAACCACACCCCTAAAAGCCCCTGTTATGTCCCTTAAATTCCTGGTGCGTTTGTGTGTGTGCTTTTTATCCATGTGGTAGTATCTTTGTATACATTTTCCCCCCATGTTTGAGGATATGTAGGTTACATCCTTAAGTGCTTTAGGTTTGCTCTCTGAGTGACATTGCCCCTTGGTATTTGCAGCTCGGAAATAATGTAAAGCACAGAGTGTGAACTAGCCATTAGAGCTCTTAGGACTGCCCTCAGAGCGAAAAAATCGAGCAAAACTGTTCTGACCTCATGAAATGACAGAGGCAATATCCACCTCACAAACGCAATAAGGAGGGACGAGGAGGATAAGAGAAAATGCCTCGGAAATCCTGAGAAGTAATTCAGTGTAAGCTAAGGTCCAGTCTGTCATAATGCAAACTCTTTGAGTACTAGTTGTCAAGCAAAGATGCTCAGATGAGCATCATTAAATGAACAGATGTTTTTTGAAAAGAAAGAGACCTAACACAAGAAGGAGCAGAAGTGTAGGAGGTTTCTGAGTGTGCTTTAGCTTGAGTTCATTCAGAGTGCACAGAATGTCTCTTTTCCTCCCTCCCTCCCTCTATTCTCTGTTCTCTCTCTTCTTAGTCTGCATTAGCTGAATATCAGTGGCTGTTGACTGTAAAAAAAAAAAAAAAAGGAAGCAAAGAAGGAAGAAAAAAAAGCTTTAAATTTAATACCACCTCATGAATACATGCATGCATACAAATGTCCTTGGATGGTGGGAGGCGTGAGGAGCAAGCGAGGTCATGTCAAGAATGCTACTGTTGCAGAGGAGCAGGTTAGTGGTAGAGATGGTGAGGTGGACAGGTGTGTAGCATTCTGATAGCACCTCAAGTAAGGGCTTTGTAACTGGATAACTGGGATCTCACTTTTATTGCATTTCACTCGAGGTGTTGCCAAGCTGATCTGAAGCTGAGCTGTGCCTTGTTGGGATTTTTTTTTTCTTCTCATCTAAGAAAGAAACGGGACAAAGCCAGGGGATAAGTTGGCTTCAACAGAATATTGTCCAAAATATTGTCAGCACCACCATAACCCAGAGAACACCAGCAGCAGGTGATGTGCCTCTAATTTGAACCTAATTTTTTCTTTTCTCTTCTTTTCTTAGAGGCTTTTAGCATGCATTAGGCTTGCAAATGGTGTATTTTTTTTATTTCCCGTAAAAGCTGATATTGGGACTTGTAAAAGATTTCTGCAAGACAAAGGTCTAAATCCCTTGAGTATTTTGTCTGCGTATCCACAGTTGTGTCCTCATGATTTACCAGGCTGTATGTGAAATGATGATTTGAGATGATTTAGTGCAGATTTACCATTCTAAATAGTTAACTCAATTATTACACTGCAAAAAGTAGATTTTTCCAACTTGGATACAACAACACTTTTGACTGCACAATGTTGTCCTTAGTATAAGTGGCATACAAGTTTGGATTTACAAGTTTACAAATTTAATCTCCAAATATTCTCAACAGTAATGTAGTGTGTGCAAGGGTGAGAGAAATGTAGTATACACAAAATACCCCAATGTAATCCAAATGCTACCTAACAAACTTTGCTATCGCCAGGGATAGAGAACCAAGAACGGATACATCTAATTTCATGTCGGAGTAAGCCATCAGTTTAACCTGTTTCAGATGCATCTCCTCCTCCAGCGTCCAACTGTCAATAAGAGATGACAAGGTAGTAGTCAAAACACTTCAGCTAGATTCTGAGGGATCATGACACTGTATGGTGTTCATTAATTCTTTCATCAAGTCATCTTTGACCAAAGAGATTACAGTGAACAAGATCTCATACCAGTTGATGTGAAAAGGTAAAACGCACACTTGATAGTTCCACACATCACAATGATATGCTGACAGCCGTAATGATTAATCCTTCAATTTTCTATATCTGCCTGATCAACATTATGTCCCAGACAGCAGTACAAACTAAATCATGGAATATAAATATAATGCAATGTGTTTTTAGTGTTCGCACAACTAATATGTTATACTATTTGAATGAACAAAGGACGCAAACAACACATTGGAGGCAGAGTATTTATGAACACCTAATGGCATCAATAATGCTTGCACATCCACTTATGTGTTTCTAGTTTATGTTCATCTCCAGTACGATGACCTCTGAGGAACACAGTCTTCAGTGTGCAATGAAACACAAATCTCTTCCCTTTGGTCTCCGACTATATGATACTCTGCAAGTGTAAGTGCACCAGTTGGAACCTAAATATTCATATTTTCAAACGTTTACATCTTTGCTTCTTTACTAAACCACATTCAGAACATGATAAAACGTATTTAATTCCCTTTGCACTCGGACATTTTTTTTTATTAAATTTGGACTTACACACACTGCCCTAAACCGCATTCACACATCCGCTTACCTTACCAATGAAATAAGCCACACAAGGCCTTGGGAGGCAGCGAGGAGTGGGAGTTGGCAAATACACTTCCAATGTGTTTTCCGCTCCAGTGCTTCTTGTTCTCACTTCGTCAGAGTGTGTTTGCTGCAGATTTGGGGGGAAATAGCAAGAGGTCAGGCTGGTGTGTTGCTTCTCTGGCCCTCAGGTTCTATGCAGTTCAAGGTTGAACCAGACACCGTGAGAGGGGGGGTTGTGTTTATTTAGCAACCAATTTCACAGTGTTGCAGCGTTGAGGCTTTAGAGGAGGAGAAGGAAGAGACGAGAGGGGCTAGAAAACAGGCCTGTCCCTTTTGTGTGGCGCTGAATGCACTCATAGACAAGCAGGGATTTTCTCTAAGTGTCAGGATGAAACATAAGCAGGCTTTACTGCCAAAGACTGGGGTGGTGGGAGTGATGGAACAAGGAGAAGTTGCAGGTGACAGAATGGTGTGTGTGTGTGTGTGTGTGTGTGTGTGTGTGTGCGTGCGTGCGTGCGTGCGTGCGTGCGTGCGTGTGCGTGCGTGTGTGTGCGTGCGTGCATGTGTGTGAGACATGGGGTATTGATATGCTGGGAATGAAGCTTGGAGCAGATGGACAGAGCAGGCTGGTCCTATGTCGATCCTGTGAGTTCTGGCTCGTTCTCGCACTCCCCTATTTGATGGACACACACAAATATACATACACATGTACCAAGCAACTGTGCAGCACACTCCAGATTTTACCAACTTGAGAAGAGCCATATTGAATAACAAACGGCTGGCCATCCTATCATCAATAATCAGCATGTTATAGTCATTATAAGGTGTGGCAGATGTAGCCAGTAGCCAGTTCGAGAGACTTTAGACAATTATTTTGTAGTATATACAGTAAGACAAAACACCAGTAATGGAAAGTTAATGGAAACAGCCCATTGTTATTTTGGTCATAATTCAACAGTTTGGGAAAGTAATATTCAGAGAAAGTTTGTCCCCTCACAGTGTTTCCCATTTCTTTCTTTTTGGGGGGACAGCTCTACTTTTCTGGCATCCCTTACTCCTTTCCCTAATTCCAAAGCCATTGTGCTTGACTGTGTCCCTATCTTGCTTCCTGCTTTCATCTATCTCTATCCTCCTTTGGCTTCTCCTTCTGCTGTTTCTCTGTCCTCCAATGTGGGGTGGCATAGGGGCTGATGGTGGAAAATGCAAGTGCTGGTGAATTTCTAATAGGCAATCATAGTGTCCAGGACAAGGAATCCTACTGGAGGTCTAGGGACCATTAAAGAAACGTCAACTCGGCATAGGTATGCCAAGAATTATGAGTCAGTGAGCAGGCAATACTTCTTGGCTCCTATTGGTCAGGGCAGCAGGCCGTAATCTGTCACAATCCTGGAGTTGCTGTGACAGCAGCAGGAGCATTCTGGGCTCAACACAGAGGGTAAAAGAAACATGCAGCGAGCTCCGTGTGTGTGTGTGTGTGTGTGTGTGTGTGTGTGTGTGTGTGTGTGTGTGTGTGTGTGTGTGTGTGTGTGTGTGTGTGTGTGTGTGTGTGTGTGTGTGTGTGTGTGTGTGTGTGTGCGTGCGTGCGTGCGTGCGTGCGTGCGTGCGTGCGTGCGTGCGTGCGTGCGTGTGAGTGACTGAGAACCAGCAGAGCTGCAATTGAAATGGAGATTGTGAATTGCTAATGACTTATTGTAAGTCATTTTTGTATGATGAGTAAATTGATGCCATTAGGAGTGTTGACAATTGCAGTATATGAGCTCAATGTACCTGAGCGTACAACAATGAATCACTTTAATTCGAAAACAAACAGTTAATTATTGTGCGTACATCAACCTTGTAGTTTTAAGCGATTTTGTTATCTTGCATGCCCCACTTAGCTCAGACAAAGCAAACAATTCAACTGTCATAGGACGTGCTGACACTGTTGAATAAGGAGTAAAAGATTCAATTATGAATCAGAACAAAATGAAGCTAAACACTGTTAAAATTAACCTATAGCTCAAAAAGTCAAAATTGTATTTTTTTTCAGTCCTCAAGCACTTGAATGTTTTTCTAAGCCAAGGAGACATTATCTCCAACTCATCCATGCATTCATCCATTTTATTGAAGTCCCAGGTTAGAGCTTATAATAGTGCAAACTGAAAACAGAAAACATGCAAAGTTTTTACAAATGCCCAATATGCCAACAGTTTTGAACCAGGACAAAAAGTCTCTTAAATCAATTAGAATGAAATATACAAAACCAGCTGCACCTGGTATGAGGCCATATCACCTCGCTGATGCATAGGACATAGTGTCCGCGTACAATGTCCATTTGCAGTAGGTTGTCAAACACCGCCTTGGCTGGAGCTCACCGATGGTCAGTCAGAACATAATCTTCAAAGAGAATATCAAAGCAGTAGCCAGACATGGCATCGGTGCATAAGGGCACCTCCAGGCCTCACACAACTACAGAAATGTAATTCTGTAATAGAACATATCTTCTGCCATTTTGTTACTTCCTGCTAGCTTCGGACCCTTGCTGTGACTCATGCTGAGATTGGCATGATATTGCCCCTTCTGATGCCACTGTGTTGGGTCTGCTGTCATGATCTTATCTTGCTATGGACAGTTCCTCAAAATGAACTGAAGAGTGTAAACCACATGAAAGAGCAGCCAGAAGAAGAGATAAAGTTTGTGCTTGTTTTTGATAGAGAGACAGAGAGAGAGGGAGAGAGAGAAAGGGAGAGAGAGATGTGAGCCCACCAAAAGCTTAAGCCTCCAATGTGCTGAGCAGATAAGATTCATTAGATAGGTGGGTAAATGCAAGAGAGAGAGGCAAGCCGAGGCACCGAGAGAGAGAGAGAGATGGAGAGAGAGAGAGAGGCAAGGCGAGGCACACAGAGAGAGAGAGAGAGAGAGAGAGATGGAGAGAGAGAGACGGAGAGAGAGAGACGGAGAGAGTGGATTGAGCCCGCTGCTGCTCCAGCATTTGTTGACACAGATTTACAATGAGTCTCCCACCGCTTCACGCATTACAGTAACACGCCATGTCAATAGCTCTCTGGGCTTGAAAAGGAGCCATGCCAAAGATGTCTGGGAGTGATGCCCTTCCCCTGATAACCAAAGTGCGGCTCATAAGTCAGGAAGTGGAGGAGAAGGCGGAGTTGGAGACAGAAAATGTTTTATTTTGTTCTTGTTGTTTCTCCTTTCTCGTATTAATAAATCCCCTCCCACTCTTTTCTCCTAATCTCTACATCTTCTCCACAATCTATTCATTAGTTTTCTCTTCCGCAAAATCCCCTTTCTCCCCCTTTCTTTCCATCGCATTCTGTCTGTTCCTTCTTTCTCCTTCTGTTTCTCTTTATCTCTTGGACGCCCCGCTACAGGCTCAGTAGGACAGGATTTGGGCATTAGTTCAATCCCTCTATCTACTCCCCCTCATGATTGCACACTGTTTCTATCAACCACATACTCTAGTCAACTGCACAAGTCTTGTACAACTCAGTCTTTTATACAAATACTGGTAGAGAGCTTATGTGCCGCGAGACAGGAAGACATAATCAACCCGACAGCCAAGCATGGCATGAGAGCACGTGGCAGTGTCTGCGCAAGAGGTTTGGACAGAGATAAGTAAACTCAGAAGTGGATTCTGAAGTTTTCAGTGTTATATTTGGAGTTAATTAGTCTCTGCACCGATGCAATAAAGAGTTTGATGGGAACCAACACACTTGTCCCAGACAAGTTTGTCCGCTGAGTCATAGGGGCGCTACATTTGAGGTGGATCTGACGTGTGACATTCACCTTCATGAAATCTTGATGAGAGCTGAGTTGTGCTGTCGAAGTAATGAGGGCTGTAGCAGTCAGACAGGTGGCCAACCACTTCAGCTAGTGCAGCTATGATAACACAGAGGGTCGGAAAGGTTTTTGAAAAGCATTTGGTAGATGGACTTCAGGATTTTGTTTTACTTTTTCTGGGAGGCATTTAGTGTTTTAGGGGAACCGATAAAAGTGACTTGGAAGGCATCAGGCAACAGAAGGTCTAATGGTCCGAATCAGAGTTGTTGTCGTGGTGCTAGTAGTAGTAGTCCTAGAGATCACACATGTTTGTGAGTTTGCTGTTGCTCTGTTGCTAATTGGTGCATTACACGAAGCATTCAGTGTAGCAGATGGATTCTGTTTTTATTCTCCAAAAGGAGCCATTTAGCTTTTGTTGAAAGTAGCCCTTGCTCGTACATATGGACTACAAAGCAAAAACAAATAGCAACAGCATACTTTTTCTGTTATCTTACACACCCTCGATCATGAATAGCACAATAAATTACTTTTCCTCCTACTTGAAATATATGCTAAATTATACAGTTGAACTTTTCATACTTACAAATCTGATACCAACTAGCTGAGGTCTGCAGGTGTCTGTCAGTCCATGTCAGTGCCTCAAGCTCTAAATCCTGTTGGTTCTGATAGGAATCCCAGAGCTTATAGTGGCTGCCATCTCGTCAGCACTGACTGATGCTTCTTATCAGGACCACCACACTGCTGCCGCCAGCACATTTTCACTTATGGCTAAATTATAAATCACTCACAAAAAACATTCTCCCACATGCGTTTAGGGACACACATGAGCATGCTCATATAGCGAAGGACAGCATAGCTGCAGGGGTCATACTTCAGTACAGAAATTACTCAGAAATGTAAATGCAAAACAGCCCTTTAGTCTAAAGAATATGGCTGAATCAGAACATGATGAAACCTTCCAAAACCTATGTGATAGGATAGCATGTGTAGCTATACGTGGTGTGGGTGTATATCTCCACTTGAGAAGCAATATGCCTAAATGTTACATTCAATAAAACTCAATGTAACACATGTTTTGTTTTAGGTTTGGGTTTTTTTGGGGTTATTTGCTTCTATTATGGATTTTTAATTAAATGTGCTCTGATCATATCATTTTGCAAAAATGACACAATTATACTGTCACATACTTTCATGCAAGTGGCTTAATTTTTGAAGAGACCCTGTTAATTCTGAATAGCCATAAAGAAAATGGTTCAGCAAGCTTGAATAAGCCTTCCAAATGAGATTCTCATTTGCAATTTTATTGTTGATTACTACTTATTGCAATTGCAACAAAAGCGCTTCATAACTGTAAATCATTCACGGCTCACCTACATATCTCTCAATGTCTCTCTACTATACTCTGTCTCTTTCCTACTGTATAAGTAGAGATTTATTAGCTGAAGTCGGGGCACTCGGACAGTCACCACTCAGCCAGATCAATAATTGGAAAATATTAATTATATCAGCTGAGGAGACACAGTCAAGAGAGGGCTGTTTATGCTCCTGCTAGAGCAGTGCAGCAATATAGGCTTTGATGGGCCACTAATGCGTATTAATGATCCCAGGACAAACATTACTCTATATTAAACCTGAATGAAAGCCAGCAGACATCACACATTTTGTATAGCTATTAGAGTTATTTTATTGCACCAGAGTAAGTAAGTGCTGTTGTGTAACTGTCTTTAAAATACTTTTTTCTGCTGACGACTGAGCTGCTTTATCACAAAGATAAGATTTACTGCAATTTTATCTCTATTTACTTCATTCCATGTCATGAAAATGCTCAGTTTTAGGGTAATATTAAAGTCTTGAACTGAACTGTGGTTTGGAACTGCACCACATCACTGAAAGCAAGGATTATTGTCTCGCTATGGCCTCCCTTGAAGGTTTTAGCTCTGTATCGCTCAATCCTGCTAAACTCTACTCGTCAAGAACTCATCACTATCAGAGACAGTGCCACCACTTGACTCTAAATCTTTTTCAACTAGCCAACCAACTCCTGACAGCATTTCCTCAACTCACTTGGTGGAATTTAAAACCAGACAGCATTTTGGATATCTTGTATTATAGTAGAAGATATACCCCCAGGTTTGTAAAACCCTATAATGACCTTCATGTATAATAAAGTAGTATAGGCCTTCTTTTGGTGTAATATGAAATGTATGGTTATTGGTTAAAGTGGTTTTGTATAGTTGTTTGATTTGGCGCTAGGACAAGCCTTGAAGACTGATGACCAGCTGGTTATGTATATTCCAGGCCTACTGTACACTACATCATATACTGTAGGCCTGAAGGTTTCTGTCTGACACTCTCTATAAAACAACATCACGCTAGTGCTCAGAGTCTAATTCAACTGACTGGAGGCTTAACTGGGCAAATGAGGCGCCTCGATAAAAGCATATGACACTATAGATTTACCAAAGTCCTCTGAGCATCCCAGCTTATAAAGTGGGTCACAGAGAATGGCTGGTACTCAGATTGAGAAAAACAAAAAATGTATTTTCTCATTATTATTTCTTATTATTTACTGAATAGTGCAATTGGCCAAATCCTCTAACATTCATAGTAGGAATGAAAGATGAAAATAAACTTGAATTCTTCTAAAACCTGAAAGAACAAGCTTTTTGAAAGAAATCCTCTTGAATAAATGAAGGCACTTAGGACACTTTCCCATTCCTGGTTGAATAAATATGGCATAGAAACAGAATATCAGGGCACTCAAATAAAAGTTTCTCCCATAATATTTGTTCTCATATTCAAAACACATTTTCATCACTTGGCCATTTGGCCGATTTATAATTGATGTCCCACAAAATGCAAACAGTACATTTTAGCAGAGAGTGCCACAGAGAAGCAGGTGGTTAATTTGTACTGTAAATACACAGTGTTTGTTATGTGCAGGTGTTATGGGTTTTCAGTGTGTGTTTAAAAGTGAAAGGCAGAAAAGTAGAAACAGAGCAGGAGAAATGCCACTCGGCAGAGAAGAAATCTTTCCCAAGCATATTTCCTCTTTTTTATGAACTGTGCTGTTAATACCACTTTTTATTATTACTTTTGTTTGTCTTTTTGTGTGTTCTTCCAATGTAGTTTCAGTAAAGTAGAATTTTGAGTGGATAAATAAAAAAGCAAGTAAAGGTTAGAAAGTATCGAGAATGTATTCATTCACCTCATTCTGTAAAGAAGCATTATTCTTGTGAGTGAAAAGGGGCCTTACAAGATCGCAGTTAACAAATGGTTTCCTTGACAACGATGCCTAGATGGTGTAACTTGGAGTTGTCATGTCTATGGGTGCTTCGCTGTCTTATGATTTAACTGGACTACAGGCTCTTAAATTCTGCAGGAATTACACAATATAATTTTTTTATTAAAAGGACTTTTTAACAAACTGAGATCCGTCGGCAGTCACTGTTCAGGACCATAATGCATTGCTCTCGGGCAAATAAATAGACCATTAAGCTGGCATGTTGAAGGCTGAACAGTAACTAGCTTTAGAGAGAGCTGCCTCCCACACACAGGCACCCTGTAGAGATGCCTGAGATCATAGCTTGGTAGAGGAGCCACAGCCGTGGATTTGGCCTTCTCCGTCACGCATTTGGACAGAAATCAACTGGCTTGAACGACACTTCTTTTGTTTTTTTGTATTTCTTCAAAAACATATCACAGGCAAATTCAAAAATGTCCTTTCTTGTGAAAGAGCAGAGGAGTGTTAAGTTATCGGTGAATTTGTTTTGCGGATGTTTCCTCCCCACAGTTCGGAGGTGTTTCTGTCTCCGAGGCTCCTTTGAACATGTGTGCAATAGTGTTGCGGTTGATTCTGTAATCTACCCATACATGCTGCGGCGCAGTGCGCCCCATGGCTTTGCATTAACATATTATAGGGTGCTTTGCTCTTGTTGTACAAGGAAACAGAGCTACTGAAGATGGGGAGGAAGAAGGATAGGGAGCCACCCACGAAACAAGGAGCTGAAACGTCAACCTTCACAAGCATAACATCCTCCCTGTTTTCATACAAAGTCTTAGCTGGTCCTAGTTATTATTTACGATGAGTAAATTTATGGAATAATTTCAGCGAGGGAAGGTTACTCAGTTCCTCAAGGTGAAAATGGATACATTTAGCACTTAATGAATCGGGCCTGGGCCTCTCCCCCATATATCAGCATGTTATTAAGACATTTTAAAATCCCATTATGGTGTTTCTCCTTGAACATGTCATGCTTTTATTGGACTACCCTGTCTTTAAATCTGACCTTTTCATCCCCGCTCTGGAATTGAGCAGAAAAAAAAGACACGCGACGGGACAGACGACGGTTCAAAATATACATATGTCGCTATAAAAATGTCAGTGTTCCGTGATCTTCAATGATTCGACTGGGATCTACAGTAATGGCAAATGGTTTGATGCTATAAAACGATGCTTAAATAGCACCCACAAATGGTTTGTTGTAAATGGATGAGTGTGGTGAAAGGTTGCTTTTATGTTCCGGTAATCTTTACGCAAATTTTAGCCACCTTTGTTCCAAATTTTATTGCACTATGAGCACTTTTTATTGATAAATATTTGTTGTGGACTGAGTCATTCGAGGTTGTGGTACTGACATCTGATCTTTGCACACAAATCATCTTGTAAGTTTTATCTTTTGGAGTTCATATAAATATAATACATGCATGGAGCTGGCTTCATAAACAGTATATGAGTAGGAGGCCTACATACAATTGAAAAACATTGCAGCTGTAACAAAAGCTTCTAAATCACAGCTACATCTTTAAAAAGTTTTTCCTCCAAATAAGTCAAGCACAAGTCTAGTAAAACTGTTCGGCTTGAACAACAATAATGAAAAAAGAAGAAGGTAAAATTGGGGAAGGAGGAAAGCGTGACACAAAGACTGTGATGACAGAGGCATCTAATCCAGGCAATGCCATTCTTATCAGGGTCCAGTGGATTAGAGTGAGCCTCCTAACCAAAGAATCCTTCCCAGCCAGACACTCTCCACAGCCCAAGGGCCCGGATCAATAGGCCTGCATTGATCTCTCTCCTCCTGTGGCTGGATTCACTTTTATTAGGACTGCCTCGGCTTCTCTCACTTAGACACTCGTATGCAGCCCGTCAACCTCTCCATGAAGCTGCCATTAAGAAACTCTAATAAGAATGGACGCACACACGCATACACACACACACACACACATGCGCACACACACACAGACACACTAGAAAACACATCATGTTAGTTGAGCTGAAGGAAGACGTTTTGAGTGCCTCTCAAGATTGAGAAATACCACCTCCATCATCTCCATACATTTGTGGCCTGTTCTTGTGGCAGTGACAGCCCGAATGTCCAGTGCTAACTTCTCTACCGCACTTTGTTTTCTCTTCTACAGATGACTCGACCTATCCAGGTGAAACCGGCTGACAGCGAGAGTCGTGGAGGTAGTTGTCTTATTTTCTTCATCATTTATTCATATGCCTTTTCATCTACAAGCTAATTATTTTCATTTCTTCCCCTTGATATTGTGTGTCCTACTGCTCTAGATATAACGTTTTTAAGCAAACACTTTATTTGTCCATCCTTTCTTTCCCTGATGGCTTGAAATATGTAATCCTATTGTTGGCAATGTGATCAATGCTCATCGGACTTTAAGAGATTAATAGTTTCCTTGAAATGTATTCATGACATGATTTACATAACATCAAACATGGAGAGGTTTTACACTACCTTTATTCTACAGCAAGTCTCTCATATACTGTATCTCATATATATCGTATAGTTCTTTGATTTGCTGGTAGTTCAAATTCTCTTGGTTTGAAAATTAATATCCTGTACTTTCACGCAGCTTGTACTTTAGTGTTGGCTGTAAGTCATTATAAGAGATGTGGTGCTGACGGGAAGTATAATCTGATGAGCTTCCCTGCACTCCTCTTCTCTTTTGATCCCAATCCAAGTACATTATTATTACACTGTAAATTAGATGGTGATTTGGCTTGGAATGGAAAACCATGACCACACAAAGACCCAGTTAAATGCCCCAACCACTTGATCTGTATGCATTTGAAATGCAGTAAGAAATGGTATAGAGACAGAGGAAAATGGAGCACAAGCATCGAAAGCTTGCCAAACAATCAATACATTTGCAGGATTCTTGCCAAGATCCTCATTACTTGGCCTTAATTCTGTCGTCTTTGATCTCTCCCATTTTTGGAGGCTTTCATTTACTCCCCCCCCCACCATCTGCATATATGTTAATGGTTGCGGATGCATCCTTCAAGTCAAAAGGAGAAACAATGAACCTTGCTGTTATTTTTCAACGTGCATTTTATGTGTCACCCTCGAACAAAACAAGCATTTTGTTCCTTTCTTCTGTTTTTTCTTCTTTATTTTAAAGTGGGCTGTTGCATTTTGTTGGATTAACTGCAGAGAGGGTTGGTGGTGAACAACAGAGACAGAGAAAATTGCAAGGATGATGCTTTGCATTTTTTCGGTGAATTTGGATGGTTGGTTACTTGGCTTTCTCTCTTTCTTTCTTTCTTTCTTTCTTTCTTTCTTTCTTTCTTTCTATCTTTCTTTCTTTCTTTCATTCTTTTTCTTCTCTGTCCTCCCTTTCTTTCTACTCTTTCCTTTTCTCTTTCTTGTCTTCCCCCTCCCATTGGTGAACCATTCAGAGGTTTAGTGTAGTGGTGAGACAAGCAGAAGGGTCTTGTGCTGTCAAGATTGATGTCTCCTATAGCTCCATTGATTTTGCCATTGTGGTGCTGTGTGTCCACATTAACAATGACACTCAGCTGTCTCTTTACTTGGTTGTGAGTGGCTGGTTTTAGAGCTCCCTGGGCACTTTGGTCAGTATGGGATCCTCTTATTGGCCAGCCATGGGGACCCCACAGAGGTACAAATGAGTGTTGGAACAGACCTGAGAGTTGCACATCATTTTAAATGAACAGGTCAGAGTGCCGCCACAGGGGCAATCAAACACAAGCGTGACTTTAACGGTTTCGGCGGTACAAGTGAAAGAAGTAGACAGAGAATTGTGCAGAGGAATGTATCTGATTGTCATTTTTAAATCTCCACTCCTCATCCCGCCTCTAATCTGCTGACCTCATTTTTTCTTTAATAATCACTGACAAAGATAATGTATTTTTTCACATCTCAGTGTCTTTTGCCTCTCCTTCTACTGTTAGCAGTTATACGATGCTGATGAAATTCCTCTGTGGCCTACTTACTTGCTGTAATTCTTGTATGGCCTGCAATTCTTGCTATTATTGACTCTTAAAAACAAATATATTCAATATATTGTGTTTAATTTTCTTTGTCATTTTTATACTTACCTCTCTGGTATTTACAGAATTCCGATCAATTCCTTTAGGACTGTGTCTCCACATGGTGCACAGCAGCTTAACGGGTGGGTGCAAAAATTATATTAATTAGTCTCACAGTGCAGTGGTGGGAGAGACACCAGGGAAAGACTGTGCCTGGCCTGCTCTCTCAGGGGCCACACAGCAAGTCTGATAGGGGGCATATATTCCTCGGTGCACACAGTCACACTACAACACACAGTCATACTAATTAGTCCCTTAATCTCATTATGGTGAGGACAGTTCAGCTCACCTGTACTGGGTTGCCGTTCATGAGGGAAAGAGCTGTTACTGTGGTTTTATGCCAGCTAGACCTCCACTCCTCCAGGAGGACCTCTCTGCTGTTATTAAGACTGGGTCCAGACAAGAGCAGTGTACTATCTCTGGTTACTGTTGCAGTAAAAACTGAAACTACCTCAGCACTTCAACAGGAGGACACTTATTCATCTAAGTCCATTAAATATTGGATGAGTCTTGGGAATCTGATCTGAAATAAGCAGTTTTCTGATGGAGATCTTCCAGAAATTCACTTTTCAGGACAGTAAGAACACACTGATAAGAGTTACAGTACACTGATCTACTGGGTTCACAGAATCCATAAAAGGAACACCACCTTGTCTATAGAGATTAAAGGGAAATATTCACAGCAGAGTAAACCAATCCAAACACTCTGTCAGCCCCTGCTGCCGCCTAACAAAGACACACTGTGAAATGAATATTAATGGCCAATCACCTACCTAATCTAGCAGAACAGCAGCCGTTACACATTGAGCCATGAGCACTTTGAATGTCTCCGTCACTGATGACGCAGACTGTTCTGGGATATTTCTGCTGGGGAGACGTTTAAAGAGGCTCAGCAAGGAGGCAGCAGGGACCTGTCTCTCTCATTTTCCCCTCACAGGTCTCTGATATGAAATAGATTGATTTTCCATCACACATGGCACTGATGACTGGCACTGACTGCTGCTGATGTTTCATCTTTGAAGGGCTGCTCAGTGCCTCCTTGGAGAGCCTGGCGTCCTTTCACAGGATAAATCAGCTTTAACCACTTTGATTTCATCCTAAACCTTTTACCAGCAGCACCTCCCTTAGTATTCCACCATTACTATCTGTGCCCTCTTGTTTCCTTTTTTTGTAGGCTGTCATTTCATTTGATTTTCTGTTTTGTATCATCTCTGTTTATTTCATCTTCAAAGACTCATTCTGCTCTCAGGCTAAATGGTTTGCTCTGCAAGTGTTGCATTTCCGTGTTCTTCTGTTGCTCTTCTTCTCTTTGAGCTTAACCCATTGTCAAAGTTTTTTGCTCAGACGTTGTCCAGAGACAGGGAGAGGAGCAGGCGAGCTGTCAGCTGGGACTCTGCTGGTGTTACTGCAGGCCCGGCTGGCACAACGAGAACTGCAGCCCACTGAGGAGGCCTGGATTAGATACAGGCTCTGGCATTTTCAAGGCAGGCCTGCCACCCACTCACCCACCCACACAGACAGGACAAACATGCAAATGCATACATATTTTTACAACTCTAGCACACACATTTTCTGCCATTTTTCTCATGCCATCACACACACAAGTTTTGATGAACATGCTAGAACTAGTGTGTGTGGATCCCCACAATGACATGACTGATACATGCCCCCTACTCACTGAATAGCTTGTGTCCATTTTGTCACCAAGAGTGAGATTGGATGTTTTTTTGACGGGCCGTGCAGCAGCATAGCACTGTGTTCTGTATGTTTGTTCTGAAGGCCAATGAAAAGGTTTGCTCCAGATTACCGAGATGTGAGGGAGCAAAGACAGAACCATAACGATAGGCAATAGTTGCACTTCCATCTTCAAATGATCATCCGATGCTTTTCCTTCATTCACTTTAGTGAATGTAGTTCTGGCTAAGGAGAGTTGATGTCGTCAAACGGTGCCCAATAATTTGAAAGAGGAGTGAGTCCAAGGTGGGGAGAGAAATGTGAATCTATATTGAGAGAGTGCTGCTATAAGACGTGTTGCTGCTCCGCGCTCAGTGTGTGATGATGAATTCATCTGGCGTAAAAGACAACAGAGCGGATGCATGTATTAAACATCAGTAGCGTTCTTGTTTTTAAGTAGCGAGACGAGCCCCCCCATGTCAGAGCAGCTCTGTAATGAACCAAGCAGGAAGGCCTCTAAGCTCTAGTGATCCCCTTCAGAGAGGCAAGGAGGGATGGTGATGGGGAGAAGAAAAATGAATGGCATGAGTGGAGAGGTGAAGGAAGGGAATTTGTTCTGAAACAATAGGAATGGAGGAGAGAGAGAGAATAAGTGGCAAATAAACACAAAAAAGGGGTAGATAAACCAGCAAGAGGGAGGGGAGCGGAAAAAAGGCTGAACAGTATAACTTCTTCCTTTGTAGAGAAGAAAACTATAGATTACTGGTCACAATGTGCTTGGCTGGGCATAAATGGAGAGATCTTGAAATACTAGGGAGCATGTTCAGAGGTTGTGGGGATCAGAGTGAGCTAATCCAATAGTAAGGCCAGCTCTGGGTCACACATTCAGAGCTCGCACTTCTTGTCCAAATCCCCTCTGGTGCTCTTACACAAACAATACTGATACACAGGTCTTTGCTCACCAAGAGTTCAGTCAGCTAACTCCAACCGAGCCGGCCCGGGATGCTCAGGTCGCTCTGCCTGTAAGCTCCCGCGTTTGCCCTAACATCAGCACCAACTTTGTTTTGAAGAGGAGGAGCAGGGTGAATTAAGTTTATAGATGACAGACAAGGGAAGAGAAAGCAGCAGGGAGAGAGAGAGAGAGAGAGAGAAAGTGAGTGAGAGGGAGAGGGTGGAAAAGAGATGATGAAATCATTTCTATAGGGATGTGCAGTGCTCCTGAGGGTCAGATTGTGCTGAGGCTGTAGGAGTTATGCAGAGTCAGTGGAAGAAGTAGATCACAACATTTTGCTTATACACTGGGTAGGTGGAGATCAATTAGCCTTATCTAACAAACTACTAATGATAATACCGATGCAAAAGTTGCTGACAAGGCAAAGAAAAACAAGAGCACACAGATTGATGATATAATGCATTTAGCGAGTTGAAAGATGCTGTATTTCCCCCCCCCCGCAGTGTCGCTCATGTTTGGAAGTTAGTAATACTACTACTGCAACTTTTGTGGTACAATTTTTGTGGTACATTCAGCATTAACAGCTGTTTCAGCATAAAAAGTGATACGTTGATTGATTAATTGATTCACATCAGGAGTGAATTGGTGGTGCACTCCTGCTTCATAGAAAGCACATTGTGGGTTTGACTCCATGCAATGCTGCTTTGAGGTGAATCTGCATATTCTGTCTCTCTCTGCACACGTCACACCTGAGCTAAGTAGTGATTTCAAATTACCCATCGGTGTGAATGTGAGTGTGCATTGCTGCCTGTCGCTGTGTTTCCCCCCCCCAATATCCGAGTCACTTGTCCACTTTGTATCCTACCATCATCTAATGTTAGCTGGTGTCTGTCCAGCGCCCTGCAAAGCCTTGTCCGGATGAAGAGGATGACTCATACCACAATGTGTTCTTGTGGGAAAAATACATTTGAACTCTGTCATGTTGGGATTTCCTTTTGGGAGAGCACAGAGAAGCTATGTTGACATGTAATCAGTGCATCAACACAAGAAATAGTACTTTCCAATGATGTACTCTGCATCAGTTCATTTCAAAATGAATGTACTATTTTATTTAATTGGCTTGCAAAAAAAAATAGTTGTTCACATGATATTTGGCTTGCATGTTGGAGACATTGCATCATTGTTTTCATAGTAACAATATTAACATGGTGACATGCTCACTCTTGGGATCGTGGACCATAACATCTTGATGACATTTAGAAAGAGGCAACAATTTTTGGCTTAAGATTTGTTCTGTTCCATACTTGTTGTTCAACATAGCAACTTCTGGTTGAGTTCACTTCCCAGATATAGTTCAACTTAGTTTGTTACATAAACCGTGCAGCTCAGTTATTTATTTATTTTCGCAAGTACATTTTACGACCGCAAACTCGTGGTGAAATGAGATTGCTCATACGAAAAGTGGACGATCCACAAAATACAACACAAGATCCAACATTAAAATCACTGGCTACAAAATCAGACACTGGAGGTTCGACTAGTATTTCTTGCACTGTTTTATGATTGTATGAGTGCTTCATTTTGTTTGTTTGTTTAGCAGCTGTAGTTGAGTATAAATTTTAGAAATACATAAATTCAGTTGCACGCACGCACGCACATATCCCGTCCACTCTGTCCCTTGCTCGTTGCAATGGTCTCATAGCGTAGGTGGATCAGCAAAGGTTACTGTTGAACACAGAAAGGAAAGGTCAGAAATCATGTTTAGTTTTCCTGCGGCCGGGAGGTAATTCCAGCCAGCAGATTGTGTTCAGACGAGCAGGCAGGGCAGGCCAGTGGTGGAGATGCTCATGCAGAGGGAAGCGAGGCGGGGATAGGGACAAGGTTATCCAGTCAGCCACTGCCTCTCAGCCCCTTCGCTGTCACCCTTAATAACACCCTCTCCCTTATCAGCGCAACAATCACCTTGAGAAACAAACTTGTCTTCTTTGAGAGAGGGACAGAGATGGGAAACGACTGCCCTTGTATGCATCTGCTATGCCATTCTCATTACAACAGTAACTCCACCTCTTTGGGGACAGACAGACTGCGGATCAATTTAGTGCTCAATTCTCTGCACTTTATAATTCATTCTCCCTCTTTTCTCTCTTTTTGCCCCCCTTCTATTCACCTGCCTGCACTTCAAATACAATTTGAACACACGAATATGCATGGATTTTATTTACAAGTTTAATAGCTATATTTTTTTTTAATTACTTGTGTTGCAACATTTTGTATGTATTTATTTAACTAGAATGATACTAGATTATGATAATCTTACAAAAATAAAATACAAAATACGGACCAACCAGGAACACTTGATTCATGTAGATGCTGAAACTTGCTTTCTCAGACGTTTCTAAACTTTAGCCGTGGTTCCACCACACTTTCTGTGACGGAGGGTCGCAGGGCGAGTTTTTGCGTGGTCCGACTGAAAAAGTTGTGGATGGTACGAAAGAAACCATGACCACCGGGTACGGTTTTCCGCTACCCCTCCGTTGATTTACCTAGTACGGAGGAACGGGTCTGTGGGAGGAGCGACAACGAAGCTGTCTGCTGATTGGTAGTGACGATCGCTACTTTTGACTTGCCCGCAATCGTTAAATATTTCATCAGTCGTAAACCCTCCCGTTGTTGTTTATATGCACCGCTTTGTGCTCACTGGTTGTTTTGCTAACTGGGTTTATTGAAACGTCGGCGTGCAACACAACATCACGGCCTTTTAACAAGACACAGATGCTCCTCTCAGGAACAGGAGGAGGAAATTCAACTGGAGCTGGACGCTGCTGTTCACTATGAGAAAGTTTAACCTGAGTCACAGAGAACAACTTGAATGGCCGCTGGCCGCTTCTGTGTTCTTTGCTGGAGCGTCTCCGAGTCATTCACACCCCCGCCTACATTATTATCGTACTTTCTGTGGTTGGACCGCGCGATAGAGTTGGGCCTGGGTGCACTTTGCTGTACCGTAACTTACTGCTCTGCCATGTACTGTGCGGTGGAACAGCGGCTTTAATGACCACTATCGTTGAGTATAAATGTCTTTAATTGTGCTTGATTTGTATTTAAAATGTTGTTTTCATGCGATTGTTTTGCTCTGGCATTGTCAAACATACAGTGATGATGCATTACATGTTCGTTTACCTTTCGAGGTTCTCCTGTTTGTTTAATAGGCCCATAGTGGTTTAGTTATTGCAGATGCTTCAGAAACACAAAGTAAAAATCGTACAAGCAAGCACTTCTGTGTACTCTCACTTTCCTCTAATGCAAGAAAAAAAAATAACATGTCTTTAATGAAAACTTACTTTGAAAAACAATATAGTTCAGTACATAGGGATAAAGATGGGTTCAATGCTAACTTTGTCAAGGTTTTTACTTTTTTAGACTCTGCAGCCTTCTTGAGTAAGAGACTGGCTTCTTTGGTGTCTTGTGATTTTTTTTTGACTGGATTTTACATCATAAATGTAGGATTCATGTTGATTTTGAAATTGGGGTTTGAATAAAGTGTTATTTTAGACATGCAGGTGATTATCATGCACACGCTTGTTTTAATGGAAGTCAATTTACTTTTAAAAATAGATTCATATATCATTTAGAAGTTGACTGTGACCTGTTGTTGTGAAAGCTTCTGATGTATGCACCCACAATGTGGACAGATAATAAAGTTAAGTCCATATCTGAGGCTGATAAACTACTGTGTGGATATATGTGTGCATCTAAGTGCACGCATACACCCCCTGGACTTGGTGCTCTGTGATTGCAGTGAAGCTTGAGGAGGCCATGCAAGGGCTCTGATTGGAGGACAGAGTCTTTGCAACCTTTGCCAAATCACTGCAATCACCCGTTTGCTTCTTCTCTCTGCTTTAATGACACCACTTCATAAGGAGCCAGGCTCATCAAGCAACAAGCGCACAAACACACACACACACACACACACACACACACACACACACACACACACACACACACACACACACACACACACACACACACACACACACACACACACACACACACACGCACTACTCACTTGTGAGGCCCGGTTGATAATGCATTACCTCGTCCCCTATAACCAACCAATGTTAAACATAGAAACTCGGTGCCCTGCTGTAACAATAACACTTTGTGTAAATTTAGTCTAATACCTTTAACTCTAAACCCACACCATCGCCCCTTAAATACATGTAAGATGCCTTTGGGGTCCACCATTCATTAAATTTTCTATCAGGTTCAAGGCCTGTTTACATTTTGATGTTTGATCCAGACCAGAGTTATCTGTGAGCGCTCCTCTGAGCTCTGATCCCCTTGAAAATGTCCGTCTCGGTCTTCATGCTTTTTTTGTGGGAAAAGAAATATATCACCTCCGGATAAAATGAAATGTTATCTTATGTGTTTGAATGTCTTTTGATTCACATAGAATCAAAGTTGTACTTGTATGTTGACGAGAGTTGCAGGACTTTTTTAAGCTCTTCAAGTATCGCTCAGGCACAGCAGCAAGAAGTTGTAGAAACAAGACACAAAGTTAGTGAGACAGTAATCAACAGTAAAATTGGATCTGTATTCATTACAGAATGCAGCGAGATCCTCGTGTCTCTCCCTCCAATTGCACCTTTCCTTTATCTCTCCATCTCAGTATATTAACTCCATTAGCCTCTCATATCACCCTCTGTCTTTCTCACTGTCAGTCACTTCACTTAAATCACTGTGGTTGTGTTACCAGTGGACTGGAAAGGACACCTGCTCTAACCAAATGATTTAGGCACAGATATGGAGCAGTGGATTAAACAGAGATTAACACTCCTGCAGGCCACACAATGCATTATTTATTGGAATGTTAAATCTGCACAAAGTGTCTCAATGTTGTGTTATTTCTTTATTGTCTGTGGCTTAAGCTCTGGCAGCTATTAATACAATGACAAGAGACAAGGACACGGGACACAGAGATAGGGAGGAATAGCATGGGATGACGTGCATGTGATGCACCATTAGGGAATGCCAACGTTGGTTCAGTGGGCACCATAAAGAGGCTTTTAAATTAGGCCCAGCCTCGTCTCACCTGCCTTTTCCATGTCACCTCCTGAGACGACAAATAGCACTGCAAGTACACACGCACTGTGACACACAGTTCGATGATTACCCACCCGCCCACTCTCCATCCAACCTTTTTCCACCCATCTGCCAGTCAAACGAGTGCAGAGGTAATATATAGAGAGAAGCGGTCGTTGTGGGGCTGTAAAACTGCAGCAGGCAAAAAGATACTTGGGTTAACCTTTGCTTTGGCGCATGAAGGAAGGTGGTGTTTTAACATTATTCATGAGTATTTGGGTGTGTGTGTGTGTGTGTGTGTGTGTGTGTGTGTGTGTGTGTGTGTGTGTGTGTGTGTGTGTGTGTGTGTGTGTGTGTGTGTGTGTGTGTGTGTGTGTGTGTGTGTGTGTGTGTGTGTGTGTGTGTGTGTGTGTGTGTGTGTGTGTGTGTGTGAGAGAGAGAGAGAGAGGGAGCATGTGACATCTGTAGTACATATATTGTTTTGGCCATGCTCTGAATGTCCAGTCTTGCTTTGGCTTATAGTAATTTATAACATGAGTTTTTACTTTTGTTCTATATACAAATGTTTAGACAAACCTTCAAAATATGTTCCTCAAGATTACTTTAATGTTGTATTGACGTATAGTTGTGCCATGTTTGTAATGAATATATATTTACTATTTGGGTTTTTTTTTTTTATCTTTTTTTTCCTTCTTCCTTACTCTTGATTTTTGTTACCCCTGGCTCCATCACATTGATGAGTCTATCAGGAGAAAAGGTATAGTCAAGGTTGAATGGGACTCAATACAAAGAACTTCTTAAGCGTAGCCCGAGATACTTCAGCTTTTAAGAGCTTGTGGTCACGGACATCCTGATTGGCTCTTTGCAGTAAACATGAAGTAGGTCAATGCCAAAGAATACAAAGACAGCTAAGGTTACATTTGGGACGAACAAGCCTTTATATGATGGCTAAACCTTTAGCTGCTCGGAACCCTGACATGACACTTAAACCAGCTTTACAAAATGTGACCTTCAAAGAGCACTTTGATAGTGGAGGGAGTCATTCAAAGAGATCTGAGGACCAAACTGTCTTTTTCATTCTAGATTAGCTACTGAGTTGGACTTAGACTAATGATAAAGCTGGAACAGTCGTCTGATAAGGAAAAGGTCCGCATCTGGAACACAGGTTATTTGCTGTAGAATGACAAGAGCCGATAAAAATCCACAGATAGGTGTGTTTTTTTCCCTTTATTTAATTGAACATCTCCATCCTTCCATGTTCAACATCCCCTACAGCAAAGAACTTGTCACAAAAACCGAGTGATGACACATCATTGCTTGAGATATAAATAAGTTCATTCGTTACATATTGATTTTGCGGCCATTAGAGAAAGGAATGGCTTGGCTATTGTTGATGTGGAAGATATTATGGGTCAATATTGCATTTCTCTTAAAAGCCATGGGAGATTTTCAAGAAATTCAACAGGGGCTAAGAAAAGAGGCCAACCCAGAGCTCTAATATTAAGAAAATGTTTTGACTAGTTCAGGGACATCTGCCTGGCATTAATGTTATCAGGGAATCAGGGAGCAGTGGAAGCAAGATGTGCTTAAGGGAAAGGTACAAGCCTGGACAGCTGTCTGCCTGGACTGCTGGCACACATCACGCTAATATGCTGGATTCAAAGTACGGATTGATTCCACAATGTTGAAGTGAAACCTTATAGCATTGCTTTGACTATTCTATCTTAAATGTAGGGGATAGAGGGTGCTTTCACGAGGCAAACTGGAGTTGTAATCTTAAAGGGTCTGTTAATCTATGCCAGTTAAGTGTAACAACACCAATCTGACAGCAGGGGAGGCAGACAATTAAAAGAATGTTACATCTGTGCTTAAGATGGGAAAGTGGCATCTTTAAGCTTCATGATGAGGGTAATGATGGTCAGTACTGGTGCTGTATCATGACATGGTCGCCTCCACAGGTCAAGTAGTGACTGAAGGGTATCGGTGATGAATGATGCCAAAGTCTCCAACTTGCCGGCTGTCAGCTCTTCGGATGGTTGCCGCACTGTTTCCTTCTACCCACCTTCCTCGATCCCTCCTACCTCCTGTTATTTTAGGAATCTATTCTTGGCCCGTCAGCATGTACAAATTGAATTATTTATGTAGAGAAATGGGACCCCTGCACGACAGTGAAACAGGAATTTCTTTGTGTCATTTGCTGTCATTAAAGTAAACAAAGTGACCGTGTTGTGGAATAATGGAAACTCTCACCTATGGTTCAGCAATAATGCAATCATTTTTTTTATCGACTCTTTCCACTTCAGTTATTCACAAGAACTTCTACAATTCATGGCAACTCAGTGCTTCAATATGTTTAAGATGATGAATTAATGAGTATTTCTTTCCGAGTTTCAGTATTTGGATATAATTTTGTCTATAATTGAATGAAAGTATTTGTTAGAGAAATTGCTTCTTATGTTGTATCTCATAAAGTGAAATTCTGGGTTCTTCATGGACTGTGTAGTCAGGACATTCTGACTAAGCTAAAGATAATTAATCGAAGTGAAATTAACCCACGCAGCAAAGAGGTGAAATCGTGTTTTACCCCAGACTGACAAAGAAAGAATCAGACAACTCCAAGACAGCATCTAGATCAAGTTATTATGTGATTTTTCTCTCTTGCTGCAATATTCTGAATTCAATTCTCTTAAATATTGCATTTGCTTTCAGTCTGGTTCCTTTGCATTTGTCTAATTTGTAGTTTTACTCAAAATTTCCTTGACAGTAGTAAAGTCATTGTAAAAAACATCATTGTGATCACATTGGATGTTCGTTTTCGAGAAATGATATCACTCAAATAAAATACTCAGTAAAAGCTCATTATTCATAGAATATAGCTACCTTTTCAATGAATGAATCAGAAAAAGTCAAAAACTGCCCACAACTGAAATTCTTTCTTTTAGATCATGCTCTTATGGCGTTTTTTTTTTTTTTTTCATTCCTTTAGTTGAATTTAGGCTTCTTGTGGCTATACTGCAAATCCCTGTGCATGTGAGGCAGAAAGTGAATGCATGTTTGAGGACAAATTCACCATTTACATCAAATGAGTCCAACAAATATCAATAATAAACACGACATGAAAATTAACGAGACAGATGATGAAAAGCTGAACATTTTCTATAGAACCACCAAAGTTTTAAGTTAATATGATCCACAACTGCAAGGATGTAGTGTAGTTATTTTTCTAGTGTGTTACTGAAATTCTTTCAGGGTTCATATGTGCACATCAACCTACCTTGCCTTGTAACTGGATGACATTAATAAAAGATGAAAAAGAGAACAATCAAAAATCAGAGTATTTTACTCATGATATGGATTTCTTAGACGCTAGCAGACAAGACCTCTGTGTTCAGCTCAGTTCTGATCTCAAATTGGGATTCAATAATGTCTTCATCTCACTCATCTTGCTCTCTCTGCCATACCCTGTATGCCTAATACACCCCACTTCCTCTTCCACGTTACCTACCATGTCTACTCAGCCTGGCTCCAGCTAAAGGGTAAGTGTAGCTCAAGGGAAGTGTGCTACCTTCACCGTAAAGTCCTGAGGCCTTCATGTGACCTGGACTTTCTACGCTCTGGCTGTTGCTTTTCTCCTTCTCCTCCTTGTTTTTTTCTCTACAACTCTTCATCACTATCCACCTCAGTGACCTCATCGAAAAAGGAAGATGGAATGAACCCGTGAGAGCGGGTGACATCTCCACCAAACATGGATCAGTTCAAAGGTTCATTTACGGCAATATACAACACAATTTACTGCATAAAATACACCTAAGGCACTTTTCTATAACCCAAAATGATTTTTTTATTGTACAAATGCTGCAGTATGTTTGCTTTGACCCACTGATTATTGCAGTTGTGTAGAGCAAAATGAGTTTAATAGAAATGTAGGAGGGTTATACTTTTATACATGATAGAAAATAAAAACAATGGGTGATATGTAAATCATAAAAAAAGCAAGGTAGATATTCAGATTCATCCGACCCTGATAATCTGCGTGATTGTTACGGATGAGTTTTGAAGAACCCAAAATAAAACAAAGCACATTTTTAAGCCACGTGAAACATGTTTATATGTTCCACAATCATGACTTATGTCAATGGAATATATAATCTGTGCCATGTTTGACAAAGCAACACTTGTGATTATGCAAAGCATACACAGAGCAGCAGTAGTAAAAATATAATGTGGAGAGACCAAATGTATTCAGTGAATAAAACATGCAACATATAGTATATTAAATATTAGAACAAAAGGTTTGGTACAGATTGTATTTATGCAATGAAATATTTACAAGGGACTTGCAGAAATAGCGAGGCAAAGATTTATTTGCAGCACATGTGAAGCCTCTTTCATAACTGATGCTGCCTTCATAATGCAGGATTTCTTTTTTGTGGATGATGCATGTAATGTATGGTTCTAATCACACGCTTTAAGAGGCTTCCTATATTTAAATAGTTTTGAATAAATTAATGAATGACTCTTCCTAACATGATAAGTTTCAGTGTGTAAGACAGCAGAAGGTATTCCGTCAAATATATGCTCTCACACTGCGTCTGTGTGCCTATTTATGTGCGCCTGTGCGCGTGCATGAATATCTGTGTGTGTTGGAGTGTGTGCCTTGCTGTTTGGGGCTGAATGGCACCTTTCAGAGTGGGGTGAGACCATGTGGTCTGCACTGAATGCTTTGGAGGGAGGCAGGAGGACCCAGCTGGTTCAGAGAGAAGAGCTCTGTGGCTAGCCAACACAGTCTAGTAGACTGCCAACTAACCTGAAACACACACACACACACACACACACACACACACACACACACACACACACACACACACACACACACACACACGCACACACACACACACACACACACACACACCCACACACACACACACACACACGTGCACAAACCTGCACTCGCGCACAAAATACAAGCACAATCACAGTGGATGTTTAAAAGAAAATTTTACACAGTGAAAAGAAAATGCTGAGAATGGCACAGTACTCTCCATGCAATTAAAAATATTTATTCTACTGCCAATGTGGTTTTGGCTAAGACTTGTGCAAGGTGCAGTTTGTCGGTGTGTCTCGGCTGAGCTTGTGCATAGATATAAACATAACTCACAAATAAGTGTGGGGAACACGTTCAGGCATCCTGTTTACATTGGGACAGTGCTGTATGCACTGACAGAGAGCTTACTGAGATTCAATCATTTCAGCTGACCTGCAGCCAAGATTTGGTGAAAAAAGGCCGCCTACCTCCAACAAAATTGTCCAATATCCTTTAATGGCAACGTGCAATGGACGAAAAAAATCTTTATTTGTTGGCAGCCAGGTGCTGGCCCCGCAAATTATACATGACCACAGCGCCTATTGATTCTCCCTTGTTTTTCTCTGTCTGATAACACATTGTTAGAGGAAAGTTGGTTCAGTGGACTCTCACAAATTGTTTTGTAAACACAGAGGAAAGGGAACAGTCTAGAAGCTGTCACATGTAATAAAAGGAATTTTCAGCCCTGGTTCTCTATGATGCAATTTCTTGGGTTACTGTAGTCATAAAAAAATAAAAGTCCCTCAAAAGGCTCATGTATTTCTCAAAACATTAACTGAAACCTAATCAAATGTCCTTTTTTTATTTTGGCACAGTAAAGCTATTCCAATTTCCCTATAATTACTCACAGCTGCTCCCAAACATTTACATTAACAGTAATGTTTATTGCTTCTTCAACAGCTTTGACAGAGAACAATGGTTACTAAAACAATACATATTTTAAATCTATTTCTCCTGGGTTGTAGCAGCTCTATTTATTTTGACCTCCATCCTGCCATACGGTCCACTGGTTCTCTAGTGAAATCTGAAGTGTATCTCTAAATGGTGTGCAAGTGCAGCAAGTCTTGCACAAATTAGCTGTGTTAAAGTATATGTATGCCGTCAATGGAGGGAAGGCTCACTGGAGGCACTGTGCTGCTTATCTGAACAGTAGAAACGTGGACGGAATGATTAGGTAGTCTAACCAATGGCATCCACCCCCTGTAGCCTGGCCATTTCCAGTACTTTTCTATAAAGCGGTCTCTCTTTCTCTGCAAATAGTCTAAAGGGTAAGCTTAACCAGAGGCTATGTGTGAGTGGAAGGACGACTGAAACAAGAGCTCTAAAAGAAATTTGTCATTTTAAACAAATTGGTTCAGAGAAAATCAAACTGAGCTTTTTACTCCATTTAGCCCAAACTGTCATGAGTGGACAGGAAAGATATCTGACCTGAAGTGAGAGTGTTGCTACCTACCTGTGAAACCTGTAAACCTGTGAGAGGACCCGACCGGTCCCCAGTTTCTCCATTAGAGAGAAGGCTTGGCATTCAGAGAGAGTAATTGGCTGGATGGGGTTTCAGCAGGCTTAGCCACCCTGCTGGCACAACAAGTCTGTCTGTCCCCATCCTCGAGTTGCTGCTCTGCTTGGCAGAAGTGTAGCCAGCTCCACTGCTGCCATGTTCCCTTCAAAGCTTGCGGAGAAGCTGGTGGAAAGCAGCAGCAGCTGTTGTCCCAGGGGAGCTGCAAGCATTCAGGGTCTCTGGTCATTAGTGGGAACCGAGTACATTGCCGGGATATACCGGAGTCTTAGACAGCTGGAAGACCTCCATCAACCCTCATCCCTTCATTCCTCTGTCTCTCCATTCCTCCATCCTGGCCAAAAAGGAACATGCATCTTTGACCTCCTTGCCGTGAAGCATTAACATTAACAAACATTTTTCTGTATATGCAGATTTTCTCACTATAGTTTTTATTATTATTATTACTTTTTTTATTGCCCTGATTTCTGACCAGAAGGTGAAATGTTGTGTTTTAAAAGTTGTCTGATAGTCGCTCTGTGCCCACAACTATAGATGTCTGGCCTAAAAATGAAATGACTGTTTGACTTTTTGAAGAAGGTAAATTGACAATTTTACAGCTTTAACATTTGAAATGATGAACCTTCTGGGAGCATTGGTATTTTACATATTACAATACTTCACCACATATAGCATAACTTCACTCTACACCAACACATTGAGAGAAGCTTCCATTTACATTCATGGTTGGAAATGGAAACTTTATGACTGGATGACAAAGGCATATGGCGGCCAGGACATTGGTATATTTTGAATATGTGTTTAGGAACCGAGGGAATGGCAGAGGGATGGGGGAGCATAGTGTCTATATTCTTTGCAGCTTGTGAGAGTTGTTGTACAAAATATACCCATTTACATTGTTGTTCTGGCTTATTCACAAGCCAGGAATCAGACTTCTGACTTTGCCAAATGGTTAGATGCATTTGGGACGGGAATTATCAAAACACTGTGCTTTACTGGAGAAGAAAACTGTGTACATTGTATCCTTGTAGCAGTGCCATTGGCTATATTTTATTCCTGTTACAGAGCTCTGCCCTTGGGAAATATGTTCATGAAGACGTTGCAAATCGCTTGCAAGCTTACACAGAAGGTTGGATTGCATAGTGTCGCTCTATTTTATTCCCTTCCTTTTGTATATATGATTTGATACAATCTTTGTTCGTGGTGGCAAGTATGACCTTGGTGCAGCCGAAGTCGACATCTTGCAGATATTCCAACTTGTTGAACCAATGTGTCATGCAAATAGAATATGTTGCTGAATAGTTTCTTTGACAAAGAGCAAAGATTTGTTGAGAAATGGATGCATGGTTGCGAGTCACAAAAACAGAGCAGGACCTCTAAAATAACCTGTGGGATCTTATTCTAAACAACATATTTGATTATGTTTGGCTTTTCCTCAGGGATCCTCTTTATATGAATGTCTGTATACTTGTGTATGCAGTTCTGAATGTGTTGTGATGCCATCTGACCAGTAAGTCGGTGACATTTGGTGTGGAAGGAAACATACAATTCAGTGGAGAGAGCGTCACGATGCAGCATGCAAGATGCAGTATGCAAACATCTGGAGAAGCCAAGGTACCAGTTTTGAAGCCACCCATCAGAATATGTTGTCTCTGCTTGTGTTTGTATAACCTCATTTGTCAGGGAGAAGCATACATAATACATGATCATTATTCTTTACTATTGTTTACTAAAGAATGATGACAACAATAGATTCACATGTCCATGACATTACAATAAATATATATTGCACTTCAGAGGGAAATACTTCTAAAATCTTTATTTTCAGGAATTGTAAAAATTTAATAGTTAAACAAACCTTATAGCGGCCCTTATTGCAGCATCCTTTGAAATTCGAGCGAATCTAGTTCACCACTACATTTGGAAAAGCCAGTTGAGATGGTTCATGCATCTAATTAGGATGCTGGTTGCCTGCTGCACAGATATATTATATCTCTGAGGTGTCCTGAGAAGTGAAAGGAAAAACAGAATGTGTGAGATTTGTTGTTTTTGTGTTGCCACCATGTCTCTGCGTTGGACTGAGATGGTGAGAAGATTGAATGAGGGGCAGACTTGCTCCAATGCAACAAAAAAATACAAGGTCAGGTGTTTTTGAAAATGTGTTTACACAGTGCCCACTAACATTGTCAAGGATCCTGATAATGGGCAAAAACCGAAGGACACACAGGAAGCTTTCAAGATGGTCTTTAATGATGGACAGCATGGGCAGGTTGAGCTCAAATATACAAAGACTGGCAGAAGCTCAATCCAAACCTAAAAAAACAAGCTAGCTGTTACAAAAAAAATCCCCACAAAACTAAAGCAACAAAGCGTATCAACATGTAGACTTAACCGCTGAGTGAAACGAGCCAGACGGCCTGACAAAAAGACAAGGTGGGATGCACACTTAAATACACAAACATAAAACCAGGCACAGGTGGAGCACATTGGAGGAACTGAAAAAACAAAAAACAAGTCAGAAACACTGAGTCAAATGAAAGTGAAGTTACCAAAACATAATGAGTTGTTGCCATCAATTAAAAAGAAAACATTATGTATTTTCTCAAACTCTTTTGGTTTTGAGAAAATACATCATGGAAAATATAAGAGAAGGCAACACCGGGAACTTGAAGTTAAGACAAAAAGGGTGAAGCACTTAAAAGTAAATAAAATGCAGGAACTGAAACTTTGACATAACATGTCAACTGTGTTTGGGTAAAGGTAACTCCCCTGCAAACAACAGTTCAATCAATAAAACCAAATAAACAAACAGATAGGCAGTGAATGGCTATAGAAGTTTCTATGTATGTTTAAAGTTTGTTTCTCGATACTGTGACTCGTAATAGCATTTGATTGCCCATAATTGAACATCATTCAATACTGAGGTTCCTCTTACACGATAACGTCTCAATACACGCCCAAAGGATTAGTTTGAAAAAATAGTGTCATGATCAATGTCAAAGAGCTTCCTCACTGGTAATTACTGAAAAACACTGAAGCAACAGGATGTGCAGTAAATTATTTATTGCATTGTTGATTTCCTGTGTATTCCATAAATGCCAGGATATAAAGGTCATATCCATGGACGGTGGGAGAAATCATGTAGTGAATCAAAGCAACGCATGAGCTACATGACTGATGTTTAATATGTAATTTATCTGACAGGACATAAGTGTAATGTTTCTGTTGCATTAACAGCACTATGTGATAAACGGCTCCATGTAAATCTACACTCATGCCCAAGAGACAACATTTACTTTTTTTTCCCCTCTCAATGCATTTTCCTCTGTTGGCTTTGCATGCATTGTTAAATGGGACTGATGGAAGCACCCTGGCCATTACTCACCGCATTGCCTGGCTAATTTCTGTGCTCTTACAAGTACAAAGATGTCAAGCAGGAGCAGCAGGCTTACCTTGGCTTCCCCTGAGACCATTAATCCTTGGGCTGGTGTCGTCCCTGCCTGCACTGGCTCACCTGGTTCACAGCGCTGCCAGCAAACTGCTGTTCCCAGCCCTTTTCCTGCTCTATCTATTTATTTTGGTTCCGAGTCAGCTCCCATCACCAACAAAATGCGATTGCATTGAAAGAGCTAAATAACTCTTTAGGTATATAGACTCGCTTCTCAGAGGTGGAATTGCAGAATCTGTGTAAAATGTTTGTTGTCTACAGTGGGCCTGTCTGTATGTGTGTGTTTCGGAGAAAGAGGAAATTGTGGAGGAGGACGGATGAAAGCAATAAACCAGCAAAGGCAAAAGAAAATGAAACACCAGCAGAGATCTGTCACTATGGCTTTCATGCAACCCTGTCTTTGAATACCATTCAAACATCAAAAAGCACATTTTACACTGGCACTGAAGCTTTTCGCTCCAACCTCATCACCACAAATTGGTTTGAGAAAATACTTCTTTTTTTTTTTTTTTAAACAGAAATCCCATCTTGTAACAGAATCCAATTATGTTATGCATGTGATCTGTGACAGATAAGTCAAGATTGGTAATAGCACAAAGAACAAAACAAGTCTCCCGCTGACAGATTTCAAAAAATCAAAAGAGTTTTAAATCAAGGATTGGAAATAGCATGCCGATATTGAATTTTTTTTTCATGTTTCTGTTTTTCTTAGGTGATATGTTTTGGTATGCGACCATTAAAAGGTCCATTATAGATTTTTGGTTACTGGAGTGAGGATGTTAAAATGTACATATTTTGTTAAAGATTTTATAGAAAACAATTGTGAGATTAAAATAGATTGGCTGAAAACAATTAACTGAATCCCTGCAATTTGCCCTCTAAATATTCAACAGCTGTTTTGTTTCTAGTCTCTGGAATATTTTACAACCTGTGCCGCTATCGCCTTCCCGATAAAGGTATGCTTAGTGGAGATAATAATTCTCCTTCCTTTATTTTTATAAAGGAAGGAGAAGGCTTATCAATGTGTAAGATGATTTATCAAGCTTGTGCAGTACATATACATGCATTTATTCAGAAACAACAAAAACAGAAAACAATCAGCAGCTACTGCGCAACATGTAACAGAGCTCTTTGTTTTTCAGGCTTTATCTTTAGAGCCAGTGACGTCATTATGTTTTCATTTAACAATATATGTAGTGCTCTGATGTTTTCCTTTGCAAAACTTGAACACATTATTTGGAAAGACTATATCTGCACATTTTTATCTGATAAATTAATGGCTGTAATAACCCTATACCTTATTGATAGCTTACATGCTACAGGTCATAAAATTCAGGTACTGTGGAGTCTCTTCAATAGCTGCATAAAAAGCAATAATAAACCAACATCTACACTGATCCTGTTTTTGTTTCCGTAATAAAATCAGTATTCAAGCTGAGTTGTTAGTTATGCTTCACCATTAAAACCCACTGTTCGTCTGTTGACCCCTCTATTATTTAGTGTCAGAGGAGTCTTCTGAGAAGGAAAGTCATTATTCTAACATATATGACATGCTGTCAAATTGATGACCCACCAATCCAATTGATTGAGGTCTGTGAGGTCTAATAAACCAAGATTGTGCAGGCTCCAATTTGTCATATACTGAGGTAATAGTGAACATCACATTTCCAACCATAAATCACAAAAAAGTTCCCTGAGAATAAATTTCTGTCATTCCTCAGAGGATTTCAGTAAATAATGTATAAGTACAAACCTGACAAAACAAGTTAGGATTTACAGTTTACATGCTCAGTATATATCTGCTGGTTTTCAGTTTTCCCCTTTCTTATGTTCCTGTGAACAAAATTTTTTTTTTCTGATTATATTTAGATATAGAAATGAACATTTTCTTTCTTTTCCCCATTTAATGGCGGTAACGTAGTGGAGGTGGGGTTTTTAAGGATATAGGAAGGAGGAATGTGGAAGCTGGACTGTAGATTACCATTGCGATTTCAAGAGAGAATTCAGCTTATAATGATCCGGGATGTTCCCAGGAAAGGTCAGCTGAAATTGCAACAACCGTAATTAGTAGCTTATCAATAATGCATCCGAGGGGTCAGTGGGTGTGCAGCCTCTGTGTGTGTGTGTGTGTGTGTGTGTGTGTGTGTGTGTGTGTGTGTGTGTGTGTGTGTGTGTGTGTGTGTGTGTGTGTGTGTGTGTGTGTGTGTGTGTGTGTGTGTGTGTGTGTGTGTGTGTTCACCTCATGCTACTTGCATTAACATGCAGATCCCCACTAGCAAACCACACATTGGCCAACAATAGTGTGGACAAAACTGGTGGCAGTACTGATGGAAAACTTGAGGAGACACATTGATCACAGAGTCAGTTACCATCGATCACAGTGTCAAAATTAGGGTCGAGAAAATTTGAAAATTATGAGATAAGGGTATATTTTTGCTTGAAACATGCAGGATATATTGGAACATTATGCAGAATTGGTATCATCCTCCATGCAATCACCACCTGATTATCTGGTAGTGGAATACATTTCCTCAAGCACCGTCTATGTCCAAGCATTATCTGTAGCATTCACTATGGTTGAATGTCAAGTCGTCTCTTAGAAGGCCTCCATTCGGTTTTTCCTTCTTTAACACCGATATATATAGCAAAAGTACATCACTGTTTATAACCAAACTATGGATGTATCCAGAATCAATTTGTACCAGTTTCATCGGTTTATTTCCCTTAAACTTTGCTTCACAGCTTCATATTTTTCATGACAAAAGTATTGCTTTAGTATTAAATAAATCTCCAAAATAACCTTATTAAGCAGTCTCAACTGATTTCTTTGAATGAGACTGTCTTATGATCATGACACAAGCAAAATAATCCCCATCATGCTTGTTAAGCCATTATGTTAACATCAGTTTGATTTTTTTTTTTTATCACGTTGCACATGCAAACTGCAGCTGTCCATGAAGCCCCTGTGTGCCTTTTTTTACTGAAAGCATCATTAGATCGTTTCAGTCCAAGCTGAAATATTAAAGTAGAAAAAGGAAAGTTGAGTAAGTTGCATAATTCATTCGGAATGTTCTCAGTCAGACCCTGGCTCACCGATAAGGAGATCAAGATTGAGGTAGATATTACCTTGCCCACAAAACTCTTCTTTCCTGCTTCTCATCCTGCAGTAGGTGAAATCTTGAAGCTCCTAAGATCATTTTGAGGCGCTTGAAGGAAGAGAGAAACTTGACGTGCATGTCAGTGGAGGAGAATGCAGTGTGTGTGGCGGGGTGGGGTCGATTGTGAGGGCTCAAGTAGACCTCTGGGAATCTGTTTGTGCACGTGTGTGTATGTGTGTCTTCAGAATTGTTGTGTGTGATGTAATGATCCTGGGTTCTCTTGCCCCTGCCTGTTGATAAGTTGCCGCAGAACACATGAACAGAGGAAAAAGGGAAGCAAGCGAGATGAATGTGATTGGATTGCCGGCCGAGTGCAGCCTCTCCCATCTGTCTCAGAGTCTGCCATCCCATCTCACAGGCGGCGGGAGGTAATTGGGTTCATTGTTCTCACCACAGGATCCCCCGGATTGAAAGCTTCATTATCTGGATAACCATGAATGTAAATGAACCACACGTATGCAGTGGGGTAATAGGAAAGAATAGATCATTGCGTGCCACAACCACAACACACAGCACATCCCTGAACGTAGACAATGCTTGTACATTTCGACTTTATCATATTCAGAAAATACCTATACACGTGAGCATGTATGTCAGTGTTTTCTTTTCTCCATTTGTCTCAAAACTATACACAGACATGGCAGTACTTGGTTTTTCTCTTTATTTCAATAATGCTTTTGCATTAATTGTTTCTTTAGGTGTGATATATTGTCACTCCGCCCATGAGACACAACAAAAAAAAATCTGTTGTGTTGACCAATGTTTTTGGTCTCTACAATCAGGCAACCATTACTTAAACTTTGAAAACTTCAAGCTAACACAGCCGCATGTGACCATACAATGATGAGACGAGCCCTTTATTAGCATTAGTGTGTTTGCATACGTGCTCCTTTGTTCTGTTTGGAGCTCCTGCAAGAGTATGATTAGCAAAGCAGGAACCTAAAGTAAACTTTGGGCCCATTGTGCTTTGAATTATTCATGTCGAACCAATGTATAACAGCAACAGTCACATCTTTTTTTCCCTCTAATTAAGCAGAGTTTGTGGATGGATGGTCTCATTAGCCATTGGGCAGCTCTGTCACAGTTGATGACAGTATAGTGTTTGCTCTGGGATCCACTTACCTGTGGTTTCAGGTGGCATCAGCTAAGAAAGGGTTAAATCAGCTACCCTCTGAACAATAAACTGGCCCAACAGTTGAGCTTAACCACTCTCAGATCTTCTGGTAAATCCATCAATTAGCTTCAGATGTGCTCTGCATTTCAGATTACTACAATTTAGGTATATTGAGAAAACAGCGTAATCTGGTCTCTGATGAGTGCTCACTTTTGAAATTTTTTTTTTTTTTTTGGGGGGGGGGGGGGGATTTGTGTGAGAAGTTTTTTTTTTTTTTTTAATAGTTTCATTTCTAGGAGGGATACAGGCATGTGGTTCAATCTGGGATGAAGAAATGCTTCAGTATTCTTAGTGATCACCCTCCCTCTGGATTCATGCACTCAATTTTAATTTCACTGGGGAATATCGGCTTTCCTATGAACATTTATTTGCACACTCATGGAAAAAAAACTCCCCTGATTATCCCTAAAATGTCTAAATTCCGCATTCTGGTTTGACATCTTTTGGGTTATTGTATAGATTAGAGGCTGGAATCGGGATGGAGGAGAGTGTGGAGCCAAAGTGCTGTCCTTCCTGACTGTGGCAAGCTGTGCCTTTGAGTCTGTTGTAGAGTCCTGTCAGATTGTGTTTACTTTTCTGAAGGACGTTTCACCTCTGAATGCCTGGGAATGAACGGATAACTCATTTCTCCAACACAGACTAGTCAATCTCTCCGCATTTATTCCCCTCACTTGCAGTGACCTCTCCCTGGCTAGGCGAACAATGGAACCCTCAACAACTGCAGATGAGTACGACTCTATTCCAGACCTTAAAGATGAGACACATCAATAGTAAAAGAAAACCCTATATATATTTATATATATATATATATATATATATATATATGCAAAAGAGTTGAGGAGAGGTTTATGTTGTGTGCCTGTGTGTGTGTGTGTTATCTGTAGTAATGTTTTTGAATGCATTTAACGCTATGTGTGAGGTAACACGTTTGTTGCACAATAAATATGAGTTCTTCAACTTCAACTAAAAGAGGCTTCAAGCTTCTTATGGATGCATAGTTAATGTCATGACGTGGGTAAGGCAGATGGCATAAACAGTTAGGGATCTCATTAGATCAACCAAGCGTCTATGCTTCATTGTGAAACCTTTCATTAAAGTTCTATTGCTGAAGTACCACCGTCACACAATATTGGTTGAAGTCAAGATTGGCTAAAGGAAAGTAAATCTGCATCTGTGTGAACTACCGGGAGATTAAAACAATTTCATCACATCTAATCTCACACAAGCACACGTATATGCGTTTTTTGACTTGCTGGTGTATGTCGCCTGTGTGGGGGTGTTGAGTGATGCATCCTTTGTGAGCATAGCAAACAGGATTGTAATGGTCACAGAGCACATTTTGTACCATTTGCCTTGTTGTAATTAACTGAAATTTGTTCAGCACAAATGCACTGCAAGCGTGGGAAACTTAGAAAATGTTTTAAAATTGGTAGAAATTATTGACAGTTGGCAAAGGAGACAGCTTTTTTTTCCCTTTTTCACCCCTCTCTTTTATGGACAAGCTTTAAAGTGCCTTCGTGTTAACCATTATTTTATTTGTATTATCTCTAATGACACAGAGGCTAAATGGACCATAGAGGAAACTGATTACTAGCATCCTGCAGCTTGGCAGCCTCAAGTCAATATGGATGTTTTATAGGTTTTAAAGAACATTTAGAATGAATTTTCATGTACGGTTTAAGGCATAGGACTAATCACAGTAAGAAGCCTGCTTATGAGTGATGCTACACACTTCAAGGCATCTGAATTGCTTGCTGACAGCAGTCATTACAAAAGAAGAGGGGCATCACTGTAGAAGGGATGATCTTAGACAAAGCAAAATCCTCAACAGCCTGAAACAACTCTCTTTAAAGGCACATTTTTGCTCCCAATTGAAGATACCATTATCTTTAATGTTGATTGATGCTATTTGAAAGAGAGGAGAAAGGGAGAGTTTCTGACATTCAGTTCTTGGCCTGTTTTTCTCTACTTTCCAGTGATTTTTTTTTTTTTCACTCAGACTGTTGCTGAGCTGAGTTTATCTGGATTTTCTCCACAACGGGATAGAGATGTTTTATGTGCACATGAAATTCACATAAAGTTAGGAAGTTTAATCACTGTTCACAAGTGATTCAACGACCAAACACGAAGCAATAAAAGCAGAGCAATAGAACAATAGCGGCTGCTGCAAATATTCAAATTATATAAAAAACTTTACAAGCAAGTGGGTATCCATCATCAAATGTTTGCGTAAAATCAACACATGCGGGGAGCCAATGCTGGTCATGGATGTTTTTTTTTTTTTTTAATCACAATTCACTTTCATAGTGCGTCATCAAATGCACAATTTAAAGTTTGATCTCTGAGAAGCACAACATGTTTTTGCCCTCTCAGACTTGGATCGAGTTTAGCTGTTGTGAGCATTACTGATCAACACCTTAGGAAAGCAATCAACAGAACTATTACGCACAGCGACACCCCCCCACCACCACCACACACACACACACACACACACGCACACACACACACATGCACCCACTTCTGATGGCAGAGCTTGGATCCCCATGCCCACAGCTCTGTGGTAGACGGTGCTTTGCTGGGATCTGTGCAACAGAAAACCAAACTGTTTACAGTGAATACAGACCCTCAGAAGTAGCTCCTAGCCTCAGGGTACAAAATACTTGAAAATAAGCTCCTAGTCTCTTTGATATGTGTCTGTGCACGCACAAAATCTAAAGGCATTTCAAGTAGTGCTGCCTTTGAGCCAACGACTAATTGTCTCTTGGAGCTGGAGATGGGTGAGTTGGGGAGGAAGGTTAAGTAAAAATCAAGATAAATATATATATATATATATATTTTCTTTTTTTTCTTTTTCTGATGGCCACATTACCATAATGTACACTTCACACACTTGCTGACAAGCCTAATCCCAGTGGTGATTTTTAAGATGACTATCAAGGATATCGGAAGCACCAGAGGTTTATTGTTCATCCACTGATGAGTGACGTCAATAGTCTTGGGAGGCTCGTCTGATGAGAAGATGAGTTGCTATATAGGGTAGACATAACATCCCTATGCAGCACTTGGTCCCGTTTAACAGCTCTAATATGATGAAAGAAAACTGTTCTGGAGCAAATTAAGTGAGTGGTTTATAACATCATGCCTCTGCACAGCTATTTCATTTGGTATTGCTGCGTTAGAGACCCCGCTCTGCATGACAATCTGGCATTACTGTGGCTGATCAACAGTTATTTGTCACCACAGAAAAGCCATCAAGCAGTTGAAACACTGATTGCATGCTTCTGAGTTTGGAAATTACTGACAAAAGTAACACTCCGCTTCACAAACGGCAATACAGAGCCTGGAAGAATACAAAAGCTAAGATAATGGAGATAAAGTTATCTTTCAGGGTGGAAGAACCTCTACAACGTGAGCGCGCAGCTAAAGTCAAAGATCTGAAGGGAGAAAATGAGTAACAATAGTGCAAAGGAGGACTTATTCACGTGAGAACAAATCAGACATCAAGCAGCGCTAGAGAGCCTCTCCGCATGGTTCCAGGCTGAGCCGTAGCTGGTAAAGAAGGAAAAACGTGATGGTAAGTTGTACAAAAATCTTTCCGCAATTTCAACCCCTCTCTAGACATGGTAGGACTCATGCAGCACACGGCAGAGAATCCCAGGAGGTCTGAATGTCATACAACACCTGAAAATGCCTCAATTTTGAAATAGGGTGGTTACCAAAGCGCTGTAACCACAGCTTTTCAGGTTTTCTTGTGCCTTGGAAAAGTAAGGTGAAAAATAACATTTCACAATTTTTTGGACCTTGAAAGCTTTCTTTTCTCTGAGAGGAAAAGGAAAAAAAAAACTCAAACTGTTATGCTTCAACAACAATTTTATTTTTATATATTTTCTTCCATTTTCTCCCAGACACATGCAAAGGGTCCTTGATGAAAGGCAAATTGGAATAAAAATATCCTTTTTTTTGGGTGGTGGGCAGAAATGTCAGAGTCTTGTTGCGCTGACACAAAAAAAACCCCAAACAAATAAAGAAATTAATTAAATGCTTTGGAAGTTTGTCTGTTCATAGTTTATCCATATCTTTGGGCCATTAATGCTGCTGTTGTTAACGTAAATGTGTTTAAGGCTCAATATACATGATGACATTTTCCAATCATCATAACACACCTTAATCAGACATTGAGTCTTTACAGAGATGGATTAATTAGATGGTGGTTTTTTTTCTTTATCAAATGGAAATCCTAAAAATAAAAGCCGAACCCTTGGTCAAATCATCGTTGCAACTATCAGTGTTAAAACAGTTTGTAGATTGATTTATGGTTCAATCAAATAATTGTTTTCCCATGTCATTGACCAGTCTTATTCCCCTATGTGAAATACTACATAAAAAAGTCTCAGGTGTGTCTTTACAGTTAGGAAAGAATAAAGCATATGTGATTCAACCAAGTTGATCCTGATACTAACTAGTGGCGAGTTCCATCCTTAGTTTATGTAAAGCTGTGACTTGGTTCATTTTGAAGAGGACAAGCTGAGGCTCTATCATAATAGTTACAACTGTAGGTCTCAGGTATGGCATTTTTTAAATTAATTAAATTTTACTCAGCAAAAACCAAACCCCCCCCCCAAAAAAAAATATTCAGTTCATGTTACTAAATACTGACCTTTGTAGAAATGTGTCCACTCATTCCATAAATATGTTTTTAAAAGCTGATTGTGAAACTCATCCCAGATTAAGATCTAATTTGCTTGTTGCTTTACTGCCTTGACATTTAGTGACTTAAAGTGGGTTGTACACTTTCAAATCACAGCCACAATTTTGTATGTCAGATTATTTTTTATTCCTCTGAGCACAAAGCACCTCACTAAATCACACGCACTTTCTTGGCAGCATGCCATCTTATGCTGTCAGGATACCAAACCTAACGAAATTAGCGACTGAAAATTAAATCAATATCTAGTATTATGCTGCTTTTGTAGACTATATCTTCAATTGGTATGATAATGTGAATACATGTTGAGGTGAGCAATCATAAATGTATATCCAACCTCATTTGTTTCTCGTCAAATTGGATTTTTGGTGAAATGTCCCACCAGCGACTTGTTCACACAACACAGTGTGAGTGTGACTCCATGTTCATTCACTGACTGACACCAGCTAAGAAACGTGTCGAACATTCGACTGATGAATAAATCAGACCCACTTTTTGCACATATTTTAAATCTCTCACATAATTAAAAAAAAAAAAAATGGGTGAACTTAATAAAGTGGAATTGATGCAAAGAATTATCAATTTGATTGTGTTCTTTATATAGTACACATGAACCACAAAGTAACATTGCTGTTCTGTTGGAGTCAGTTGCTGTGGTGACGTATCGGTCAGCAAAGCCTTCCTCCATCACTGGCTGCCATGGAGACAGTACTCATTCTCTCCCACTTTAGTTTCCCTATTATCCCGACCCCTTTGATGTTTATACAAGAAAGTTGTGGCTGTAATTCTCAGCTGGATTCCTTGTCTAAGTCTCCTGTGTTCAATGGAGGCACCCGAATTAATCTCAGGTAACACCTCTGATCAAGGATTTAATTTAGACCTGGAAAGTGTGTACGCACCGAGATCCTTCAAGCCAAATTGTTGTGTTGACTACACCTGTGATGGATGTGTTTCGCCTTAGGCAGGGGAGAAAGGCAGAGATCTCTCACTTTGCTGATTTTGCGCACAAGGTGTGACAAAAAATGAAAGGAAATTACAGTCTGTTCTTTATTTATTGACATTTGTGCAAATTTCCTCTGTTGCTGTACTTTATTAAAACACTTGAGGTTGATTTATTTTGCCTTCACACTGAGAAGAGGCGCATATTTGTGATGTGGAATTGTTTTTCTTGCTTTTGACGCAAGAAAAACACAAACTGCATCAGATCTGTACCAGACACAGTACAGGACGCAGGTGGAGGTGGGGAGCTGTGACACACTCAATGCCTTTTCTGTAACACTTGAAAACTTGTGAGCGAGAGAGCACGTCTGCGTTAGTGCAGACAGCAAAAGTGCCAGTGTTTTACTCCTGAGTGATTTGATTTCCACACAGCCATCTTCCAAAACAAAGCACTGTTTGGTTTTGTTAAAGAACAAAAACAACAACAGAACGGACTATTGCTATCCCTCGGTTCAAAATGTTTTACTCCCCACTGCATTGATTTATCTCGTAACTGCAGGTCAGCATGAGGAAATTGAATTGGAAATTGTAGAACCACTCTTATTATTTCATTTTCTGGCATTCGTATCTCTCCACACATACACCTACTTTTGTTGTGTTTTCAGAAGTCAACACAAACTAATGGGAGGAGCAGTTAATCTGAAGACTGTTAAATAACCGCTTGGACTTTGATTTCTTTAATAACAGTGTCTTGCGGTACACATGACTATTTTCACCCACATTTTTAGGACTATTAGATTAGGACTGCATTTTTGACCACATATTTTGTTGGATTTTTCATTGGGATATTTCATTTTTGGGGAAGATGTGTGCATTCACTGTGCTTCAGGGTAGAATCGGGCAATGAAGTTAAACAAAATACAGTATATTTAATGTAGCGTTCGTATCGCCATCCACAGAGCAGATGAGACAACAGGTGGTCTCCAGGCTCTATGGGTTCCTTCATAATACAGCTGGTCTTCTTTTGCAGTCATCGGTGTAAATGTCTTATAGCCCACTTTAAGATCCGGTTCTATTTAGGTGTGCACTCACGCTGAGTGGAGGGACACATATAGCAAAGAGGGTGGCAGAAAACTGTTTGGATATATGAAAAATAAGAAAAAGTTGTTGACGTTTTTGTTGGACTTTTCTCTGACATTAGTCACACAGTAAAATAACAATTTTTAAATATAGTTCCAAAAGAAAAAGGGAAATAATCCAAGAAAAAGCTATTTTAATTGTGTGTGTGCGTGTGTCATTTCTCAGTTGGTTAAGAATAACTATACGCATCAGCTCTTTACCAGTTTATGCATTTTATTATTCAAATTGATTTTCAATCAAGACTTTGGCAGGAACCTTGTCCCTGTTCATGACACTATGATTAAATCCTTCCATTATCATTATTTTTGTCTTTTCTAAACAAATTGTCTTTCACAAAATGTCTTTCTGGAAAGATGCAGACTAAAAAAAAAGACATTTTTTGTCTCCAAAAGATTGTGTTTACAAAATATCCTAGAATAAAATTGGCACATTGTCTCTCTCACTTCCCCATGGGCTGCAGGATTAACCAGAAAAGCACTTTATAAATTGATTATATGGAACAGAGAACTGCTTGTTCAGTGCTGAATAGACTAAAAATAACATTTTGTTCATAGTTTTTGGACTCTGATTTTTAGCTTGCAGTGGATTTCAGAAAAAAACAACTTCTGGGGAAAAGGTACTACGAATTCTGTTGGGAACATGTTGTTATTATTAATTTCATCATGGAAAGTCACTTTTAGTACAATGCTTGGTCAAAAACAGTTACATCTCTCTCTCTCTCTCTCTCTCTCTCTCTCTCTCTCTCTCTCTCTCTCTCTCTCTCTCTCTCTCTCTCTCTCTCTCTCTCTCTCTCTCTCTCTCTCTCTCTCTCTCTCTCTCTCTATATATATATATATATATATATATATATACAGGGTGAATTCTATCTGCTCTCAAACCAGCTTCCCTTCAAACATGTGAAGTGGTTTGTCACCGGCAGGGTTTTCAGCCGAGTATCTTAGCAACAGTAACTATGGGAATAGCAACCTGTGGTGGGGTCAGTGTAATGACCTCACTTGGCCTCTATTGCACAAAGGCTCTCACATTGATTTTTTTTCTTTTTCTAATTCACAGCATCTATAACCGCCTACACCTCAACAAACACAGAAATATGTAATGTCTTTATTTTGTATTTACTCTGAGGCCAAATCCAGATATTTCCCTCCAACCATTCATCCATACATCTTCTAAACCACTTACTCCTGTGCAGGTTTGCGGGGCACTGGAGTCGATCCCAGCACACTATGCTTGAGGGCAGGATACACCCTGTACACATCACCAGTCCATCACACAGAAACAAACAACCACACGCTCTCACATTCACACCGAGGAGTGATTTTAGGTTCACCAATTAACCTCACATGCATGTTTTTGGACTGTGGGAGGAAACCAGAGAACCTGGAGGAAACTGACGCATACACATGGGGAGGACATGCAAAACTCTACACAGGAAGGCAATTGAACCTGGACCTTCTTGGTTATAATAATAACTAATCATTGGCAAAGCAACTGCCCTTTAAAATTAATTAACTAAACTAATTTCAGATAATCCTACAATGGCCTACACGGCGACTCTGACAGCAGCAAATGATGTTTGAAATCCAGACATTTGACATACACTCAAGACCCAACCCTCACTGTAAACACAGGCCACAATTATCAACATGCATATATGCACAAGCTGTAATGAATTAATTTGTTAGGCAGGGTCTGATTTACGAAGAATCAGCTGAGACAAGTTCAGTTCTAGAGAGACATTTATCCATTTAAATTCTGTTTCTGTTTTGCTACCCAACCCTAAATCTTTGTAATGTGTTCTGTCTACATGGCCGTCTCCTGCAGATTAACGCTGTCAGACAGTTGTAAAGGGAAAGGGGCTACATGCTGTTTTCATAGCAGTGGAGTAAACCCTTGACAGATCGACCTGACATTCGCCATCCACAAATAAAAAATATAAAATTAAAAAGACAAACAAACAGCCTGAACGTTTGGAAAGAATTACACTCTAAATAAAGTCTACATTTTGTGGCGCATGTTGTCTAGTCAGACACTCTCAGGTGAGTGGAGCAGTACTCCTGGACAAGGAGATTTCAATTTTCAAAATTAATTGAATTGTTCAGCAGGTTTAATTGCCAGTGTTTCTCTATCCTTACATCACCTCTACAGTGTGATTCGGGAGTCTTGTGAAGGTTGTCCCGGAGAATGGCTCCGAATACTGCCTCTTTGATTATAACTGCCCCCAGACTTGGGATTGACAGCCTACAGCTTTTGCAATCAATGGAATAATGTGTTGCCAGAGTATTTTCATTACATACTGCTTTGGAGAAACGTATTCAGAGGTTGCTTTTTGTTGTTGTTGTTTTTTTTTGCTTTTTCTTTGCTCATTTGGAATACATTAGCTGTTTTTGGAAAGAAGCTTTGAAGCACAATTTAATTTCATTCATTTTTTTTTCTAGTTTTGGCCTCACGAACTGTTCAGCAGGGTCTCTTCATCATAGCACATGTGAATGTATCTGATAGAAGATTGAGCAAGTGAAGATTTCCTCCTTAGCACTGATGCGCTAAAAGGAGAAATAATGGCCAAAGTTTGACCAAATCTGACTGCATTCTGTACGTATTACATTTCTTGTTTAAACGACAGCTCCTTGTCATTTTGAAACTATTGGTATGTTTGTACAGATTCCTTTTAATTTTTTTTTTAACTTAATGTCTGTCATCTTTTTAGAGGTGTGCAGTCAGTCACGGAAGCATCCCTGCCTACTGACGCAACTGGAAAAAAAGTGTAAAGCGGCACAGTAGCTTCTTGGCAGACAGCTGTGTGCATGCAGGGAGCCACTGTCCCCCTCTCCCCTCTATGCATTTTTCATCACACGTTTCCTTTTTTTATGCTATTTAGATGGAGTTTTTTTTCCTCCCCCTCTAAACTTCCATGGGGTGCGTGCTGACATGGCATTTCTCAGCCTCGCACACAAAGCCCTCTGGTGCCCAGTGTACTGAAGTTGGAGCTTGTGTATGTTTGTGCGCCAGTGTGTGTTGCTGTGTATGTGTGCCATGCAATCCTGTTTGCGTGCATGTGATCGTTGAGGACTCGGTGCTCACTCCCCCTCTTCTCTCTTCCCCTTTTTCATACACTGCCATCACACTATATACCACAGTCTGAGGCCCTGTTTACACGTCAACGTTTAACGTGACAACGCCTAATCCGTTAAAATAAAAAAGGAGTGTGTTTACACTGCAGCAGCGGACACAGCGGACAACAATGTAGTTAGTCTGCCAGGCCATGGCAGGGTGCTGTTGCTTGCTTTTGTAATGAAGCCACACAGACGTGTGCAGAGAAGAATACCCTATAAACATGAAGAAAATGGAGAGCACCCGACACCCTCATGGACTGATGTCGCATCGGATGTTATCAGGGGTGAGTCTCAACCATAAAACTACTGATATGGACGATGAAACTAGAATACTGGCCGCGAGTCATACCACTGCGGGCCGCCATGTTTGTTTACAGGGGATGGAAGGGGAAGGGAGGGGCAGAGTTGCGCAGGCGCAGTAACAGGCTAAATAACCTTCAGCAGGTCTCTGCAGAAGGGATTAGCGGCCGTGAAAGAAACTTTCCACCTTGGGAGCTGGAATAAAAACTTTGCGGATACAGTGCATCCGCACACTGATGTCATGTAAATGAACACCCCCCCCAAAAGTGAAGAAAGTTTTGCAGATAGACTCGTAATCGTTGTTGTCGTGTAAACAAGGCCTGAGCAATAAAGTGAGAAACCTTTCATGGAGAGCACCCAAGCAACAGAAATACTGAGCCCCTTTGCATAGAAAGGATAAAAAAAAAAAATCATCTTCATCTTCATCTTCAAATATTCTGAGCTGAAATTAAAATTTAATTTTGTTTTGGCCCTAAGCAATGGGCAAAACTGCCCGGGTGAGATCAGTAAAGGTCAGCTGGAATTAAAATGCTTACTGTAAGGTTTGTCAAAGAGAGAGCGAAGAAGAGATAGAGAGCTGGAGGAAAAGGCCATCTGCCTGATAGTTTGGTCTCAGCTGCTGTGAGGAAAATCTGTTTTTTGAGGTCTAATGCTATTAGGGTCTAGTTTGACAGGTCTGGATGTCTACACGGGCCCATATCTATCATTGTCTAAAGTATAGATGTTGAGTAGACTTTTCTTAGGTAAATTTATGGTCTAAAATATGACCTTACAGATCACTGGTTTTATTGACAAGAAGGTCCAGGGATTGCAAAGCATTTCTATGCATGCCAGATGGTTTCCGATGACAATAAAAAAAAACAATCCAATACATCTGATGCCATAAAGTAATACAGCAATGCTGAAATGTAACTGCCCCCCCCCCTCTCCCTTGATGGTTTGCTCAATATATAGACGTTTGTTTCATTAGTTATGAAATGAAATGAAAACAAATGAGCTGTCAGGAAGATTGGGGCGGAGCAGGAAGGAGACGAGACATAATGCTGGACATTCCTCTAAAGATGAGGGCGTGCCGAAGAACATTGTTTGGGGTTCTTTGTTGCCGTGAATTCACAAATAATTCACGTCTCCTGTTCTCAGGAAAATATGCCTGCTTGGGTGTACTGAGTCTTGTGCCATGTGCTTATTTTAGCAATGTCAGCGAGCCTCCCCACCTCAGACAACAGTGTGTGATTCTAGCTTACTATGCACAGGAAGGGAAAGACAATGTGATGGTTAGTGGTTGAGCTCCTCATAACAGTTTTGTCAGCATAATTGAAATGAATTTATCTGAATAGGGTGGTGAATAACAACATATACAAGGAAAGCAAGTATATCTGTAAATTGTCAAAAGAAGGATATGTTTGTATTTTTGTATCCATTTAGTATTATTCTCACAAAAGAACAACCTGCTCCCTGAGCATGTGATGCTCTTTTATCCAGTGACATTCGCTATAATGATAATAGCAACACATGTTTTCCTTGGTGATATAGGTGTTGCTGGCAAACTTGCAACATTTCCCTGTCATGGTGATAATAAAAGACAATAATAACATCACCTTTTTCAACAGCCTTGCAAGTCAAATCACATTTTTATGTCAAGAACCTGATGAAAAGCATTTGCACTGTTTCTCACGTCTACAGTTTTTGTTTTTGTTTCTTCACATATTCCAGCAGTGTTGTGGGAACGTGTGCAGCAGTTCATTAGTACGGGAGTGCAGGGCTCTGCAGAAGTATGTGATTTAAGGTGATGTGATTATTCAGACAAGCATAGATAAAAAGTTGAGAATAGAGAGACAGCTTCATAGACACGCTTGCCTTAGGCTCCCAGGAAAACACTATGGCTGTCCCGGATTATGAAATGCTTTCAGTACAATCACATCCTCTGAAAGGTGCTGATTGACCTTCTAGCCTAATTAAAGTGCACCATCACCAATAGAGAGCAGATAAGACTGCCTGGCTGTCAGAATGACTGACAGGGTTAGGCTATCCCCCTCCAGTCTCATCAGCACTACAGAGGCCATGCATACAAAAAGCACACGACAGAAAAGAGAAGGAAAAAAGGCTCTAAGTTTAGCATCAGCTCCTAGTGATAATGTGAAAAAGGGAGAATACTCCAGTGAAATGCTTTAAGGCATATGTACCAAATTATATGTATTTGCAACTTTACTTCATGCATCACTACCCATGCTCATATCTGTTAACACTGCAGGGGTTTTTTTTTATTTCTTTCTTTATTTCTTTAATGTTTTGCACATCACTGAAGTTTATGGAAACTGAAGTTGCTGGTTGATGTCACATACGTATGGAGCAGGTTTTAATCCACTTCTTCTGAGGCCTCTGTAGGTCTTGTCAGGTGAGTGCTCAACTGCACCCTATATTCTACGACAGCTCTCACACTTCTGGCTGGGGCTAAAGCTGACATGCAGGGTGGCCTGTAAGCCTCTTTTGTCCATGTGCAGCAGAGTCATCTGCCAGCTCAGTTGCTCTTGCAGACAAAGCTTCAGAGAGATAGCCCATATTCTGGGACATTCGCACTCTTTTGAGCTGGGGCTGGGCATGGCCCCTTGCACTGTATCTCCTAAGCCTCATCCCATCCATTCCTCTTTCTCTTGTGCTCCTATGACATTTTTCTTTTCACCACTTTCATCTTTTTTGCTCTCTCTCTCTCTCTCTCTCTGTCTCTCCCCAATTAGCTCTATTTTAAATAATAATTTCTCTTTTTTTTTTCCTCTTCAGTTTTTTCAGGTTCATCAGAGAGTGAAGCACTTTATTTTCTTCTTTTAGACAGAGGTTTTCATTCCTGCTTGGGTTTGTATTTTATTATTACATTGCAGCTGTCTAGAGGTGAGAGGATATTGATATAGTATATCTCGGGGCAGGAAATCACAAGGGGCTCAGTTCGTTTTGGCTCAGTGTATCATGAAGTTTGTTGTCCCTCGCTGTATATATTTTTTCCCTCTATATGAGAAACAGGTAATTACTTCAGCGCAGCCATGATGGCTAACGAGTTACCTTGAAGTTAACTTATTATCCATCCAAGATCATTAAAAGGTAGTATAAGTGGGGAGAAACTTAAACACATGGAGAAAGAAAACTGAGTAAGATTGGAAAGTATGCCTGAGAAATGTTGTGAGAACAGCTGAAAGCAACAATGAGGAATATGAAGAAAAGAGAGAAAATCTGTGTGTAGGGGATGGGAGGTGGGGGTTGGTTGAAGGGGCTGGCCAAGGGGGTGTGTCCAATGTTACCCTCATGAATCAGTGTCAGTGGAGCGATGAGAAAATAATTAAGAAACAGGCTAGTGCTGTGTTAAATACTGCCAAAGGTAAAAGGCCCATTCTACTGTATAGAAACACAATCTGGATGGGAAAGAAAAATGGCAATAAATGGGACAGAGGAAAATGTCGGAGAGGAAATCCATAGTATAACGGATGCCAAAATGCCCTTCAGATGGCATTATGAAGGGAGACAATATAAATGGCACTGCCATATTGTAAATGTTTATATACAGAAGGTACGTATGCGCGTTGCGCAGCAGTTTCTGGATTTATGACCACAGCCGTAATGCACTGAAGTCGACACAAAGCTGTGAGTAATATTTCACATTTGTTATCATATTGAGTGTAAATTTGCTCCGACGTATATGGTAGAGATAAAATATTTTAAGCAATTTTTTCCCTCTGTTCTTCTCCTTCAGCTGTTTCGTTCTAAGGTGGGGGTGTGAGCTGTCAGCTGGGCGATGAGTGGACTGTAACTGTACTGAGAACACACATGTGCACAGCAGTTACAGTTACACACCTCAGAGGGTTTACATGGGACATTCAGAAAAAAGGGTGAACCAAGTTAGCGTCCCGTAATTGTATGTTCAAGGCTTCCAGCAGGGCCGAGATGCAGCTGAAATCCCTCAGCCAGCAGCATAGAACAGAGCAGCCATTAGATCGCAGTGATGCATAAAGTGTGTGGAGCTCTTTGGAGAATATTGAAAGACATTCAGAAGGTCTTGCTTGTGCAGCATGTGTATTTTGTGCATATTGCGTGCATACAAACATGCATGTGTATGTGGGCGAATGCACACAGATGTGTAGGTGAGGTGTCATATAATATCCATCATTGTTTCTGCCAGCGGCACAGAATAAATTGATGATCACCGTTCTCCAAATCCCCTCAGAGATGGAATCGACTCGGTTGGTGTGCGTGGAGGACATGTAGAAATGCAGAAGCTGTGTGGTAACACATCACAGTTTGATCTTAAGCTCTTTGGCCTGATTAACATGCTATGGGGCTTGTGATGCAAGAGTTACCAACCGCATCCTCCCACTCACTGATGTTTGTTTACCGAACATGTTTTTCCTCTTAATACTGTATAGTTGTTTATATACCATACCACATCTACTGTACACACTCTTATGTATTTTAGGAAGTGTGCCGAGTGCTATAGTTGCAAATATATTTCTTTAAATGTGTGTTTATATGAATTTATGAATACTTTGTGTGTATTCCCTCACATGTCTGTAGTGTTTGTGTGTGTGTGTGTGTGTGTGTGTGTGTGTGGGTGTATGTGTGTGTGTGTGTGTGTGTGTGTGTGTGTGTGTGTGTGTGTGTGTGTGTGTGTGTGTGTGTGTGTGTGTGTGTGTGTGTGTGTACTAGCAAATTTGTGTCTCTGTGCTCATGTGTGCTTGTATGTGTGTGAATGCAGTGAGGTGGAATCCATCCCAGAGGGGTGGTTAGTGAAGGACGGACTGTTTCTACAGCATCAAGGCCTCGCAAATACTGCTGTGTGGCATTTCTACTGATGGCTTTTATGGGTTGCATCTGAGCTGCCAATGAGCAACCTTGACACCAAAATGATGAAACTGTGACATGAAATGAAGTCTGTGTCACTGTGTCACTACAGCTGTAGTTTGAGAAACATTTCTGGTTGAGGGCTCCTGTGAGGAAGAACATGTTAAAACAGCATTGAACTGTATTTATGTCATTGATATGCAGGATTTGGCCGACTGTGTCTCAAATCCACTATTTGTTGTTTTTTTTTCCAAGTTTGGTTGTCCTGAGAACCACAATGAATTTGTAATGAAATACATGCTTGTTTCAACAATGTTCCAATCGTTTCATAATCACTGCATTTCAGTCTTTTCAAATTTCAGATCCGCAGCTAAGAAAACATCTTGAAGTTTTAAGTTTTCGGACAATTGGGATGCACCACATAGCCGGAAGAATGTAAATGTTGCAGGTGCAGAATTGCATCTTCTTTTAGAGCACTTGTCCACTTTTTAAGTGTCTACCATCCTTTGTTCCAGTCAAATTCAGTTTGTTTCAATAGAAGTGTTGCAATTGGCACATCAGGGAGGATCAGGTTTGATGGCTTTTTTTGGAGCATACCACAGTATTGTTTTCTTTGCAGTGTTGTTCCCAAGCAACATCTCTGAAGTTGTGAGGGAGTAGTCGCTAATAAGCTACCTCATTAGGGCGGGTGCATGGTAGGCCCTACGGTTTGTGCTGTCAGCTCAGTGGGTTAGCTTGCAAACTTCAAAAGGCAGCTGCAGATACAATGCATACACACTCAGGAGTGGTAATTTACTGTAGAAAATTGGTAAACAAACTATTCCATCAACCTATATTTCTTTCTTGGAGGTGCGCTCCTGCATTATTACAAAATATGTGGCCACCCTCTCTCCGGTGATAACGCAGCACATAAAAGGCTCATTATTCAGGAGTTAATTTGGCAGGGCTTCGTCACCCCAAAACTATGCCAAACCTCACACGCCTTCGTTGTTAGCCACTCCTATCAGTAATCTTTACTTTATGCAGGATGGGAAGGATGCCCTACGCCAGCCTAACACGAGGCACACATTTGCACCGGCGTGCTGTCCTGCACATGCACACACCCCCGTGCACACACCATCTCATTAATGCAAACACAACCCTAGTTAGATCCCTATATGTAATAAATTGGATTAAATTCCACTGGCTAAGCACTGTGATCTCTTAGGGTTAATTAATTTCATTCCATTCTGTCCGTGTTTTTTATACTTGAACACATGCTGACACTGTTATTGTGTGGCATCCTGCTCATTGGAGAAGTATAATGGGCTTGTGAAGGAGGGAGAGGAAGCCACAATGTTTGGTATTCCTGCTACAAAGTGATTTTGTTTCTTTCTTTTGACAAGGAAGCATGCGACAGTAGCCAGCTCTACTACAGTGGATTCTTCCTCTCCACAGCAGCTTCTCACCAGCTCTTATCTTCCCCTTTCTAAATGAGAAAACCTGGATGGCTTCTCAGAGCCCGTTTCTGACTGGATGCTATCTCATTTGGTTTTAATATATTTATCCATTCATTATTGCACCCTTTATCAGCCAGCTAATATTGTTCATAATTTGTCCTTATCAGCAAACCTGACAGTCAAATTTACACTCTGGCTCAGCAGACAGATGGAGAAATGACCCCTTTTCAACCCCTCCTTCCCCAACTCATCTCTTCCCTCCATTCATCCCCTCTTCTCCAAACTCCAATGAAACATGACTGACAGCCCGCTGTATAAGTAGTTGTCATAGCAACCTCCCCATCCATCTGACAAGTACTTTTTTTCTCTATCACACACCCTTTTCCCTCTGTCACAGTATCTCTCAGTCCCTCCATCCGCATCCCCGTGCTGTTGCAACAATTAACAAAGAGGCAGACAGAGAAGGGAAATTCGAAAATCGGCGAGCATGTTTGGTAGCCGCTCTGTATTCTTGACACCTGTTACCCTCATTCCGATTGCGCAACTTCTCAGTTACCTCCACTTTTCCACATCCTCCTCACCTCGGACAATGACTTACCAACTCCAGTAGCCTCCTCCTTTCATTCATCCAGGCTTATCAAGGAATGCAGGACTGTATGCACAGCAATTTACAGTATAGGCTCACCATCCTCACTCTTCCACATATTCACTCTCTCCCTCATTCACCAATTCTTCTTTACATTATACTGCTTTCACCCATTCTCTCCTTTTTTCTTTTCAGTCTTGTTTTGTAAAAAAGGAAAAAAAATACTCATACGCTGCCCTATTGCTATTCAATAAGTCTCGGTTTGCTGTCAAAATCCCCAGCAGTGTAATCATACCACGTAATCAGTCTCCAATACAGTGGACAGAGCTGCCGAAGGTTTATGTGCTGTACGAAAAGAGGAGTCGCCGAAATTTCTATGAAAATAAACACGTTTAACAAAGCAGGTGCAGAGCAGAGATTTAGAGCACACGAATAAAAAAAGATTTACAGTGATATTGTTTGCCATGCTGACGCTGTTTTGGCCAGACTACAGTGTGAAGAATTGAGATATGAAATATTGTTGATTTAATTTTCTTTAGTGCAGCGACTCTTAAGAGTTCACGCAATGTCAACACACTTATGCCAAAAAGCTTATATTGATTGAACGGCTTCAAATGAACCCCGAAAACTTCACTAGAAACAGGCAACCCACTGCAAATTCATTATTCTGGAGTTTAATTTCCAATGCATTTATTCAAAACAAGCATCTGTTTAGTTCCACAGAGTAAATTAAACATGGGGGGGGGGGGGGGGGGGGGGGGAATTTCAGGACACCAGTGGTGTGTCACAATGAAGCTGCATACAGTGAGATGTAAACACATCTTAATGTCAGCATGCAGCGCAGTTTTCACAGTATACTTGCTGGTGGTTATTGGACCCCTGAATTGTTTATGTAATGATAATTCATCTAAATACTATGAAATTGCTCTACTATATGATAATATCCACAGTGAATAGGCTGTTATGATGTAAGCAAACAAAAACAGCTCTGTTTCTTACTCTCATTTTGTACAATAGAAGCCATTTTCTATGGGTACATGTAAAAATTTAACAAAAGAGAAATGAGTCCCATAAAAAAAGCGTGATCCAAAAATAGTCTTTGCTGATCATCCATATCGCAGATTGTAAGAAGTAATATAGAACAAATTCTATTTTATTGAACTTGAAGTTTTTTGTATCTGTTCTGCAGTATTGATTTCACTGACAACATTTTGTCAAGGCATTTCTCAACAAGCTCACTACTTTTCTTTTTTCCACTTAGGCTATGGTCACAATTATTATAGAAGTTAGTAATTAGGATTATTCTTAGGGTAAGAGCTTGGGAATTTTGAAAATGTCATAACGACTTGTCTTAACCTGATCAGTTTTGTGTGGAGAGTCAGACAATCACTGGTTGATGCATATAATTCAAACATACTTACTCAGACAGTGTAATGCTCACCATTGAATGCATTTGAAGAATATGAAGATGCTTAGTTTTGTGTTTAGTCTTTGGGTAGCTGCCAATCAGGGTGGAAGCCATGATGTTTATGATCTGATTGGGGTGTTGTTAGACCTATAAACTGAGGTTAAAGTTAGAGTTGATGTCGAGAATGTATTTATTTAAGGTTTGTTTAAGCAAATGGTTAGATATTGAGACTTGATCAATGCCCAATGCCTGATATTGGCTGAAATTCAGGATCAAGGCTGGGTTTGGGCCAATACACCTTGAATACAATGTTGTTGGACCTCTGACACCTATGTGATATATATATATATGGGATATTCATATTATCCAAAAATAAATAGAGATTTTCTGGCAGACTGAGGAATATTGCTCATACAAGAGAGTGAAATCACCTTTGCAGGATTTGAACAGTAACAAATTTTCAGATTTTAGATATTGGTTTCTGCTCAAGTTTATGGCCCGATGACATGATACAGATACCCTTTTTTTTTTTTTTTTTTTTTTTTTTACAGTTTAAACTAGTATCACCATATAGATTCAGCTTTGCCATATTGTGAAATAGCAAAGGAATGGAGCCGGATTGTTTCCAGTGTAGCACGGTTTGCAATGCAGCATTGATCACTAAGCCACCAATTAGTGCTGACTGCAGTTGCAGCCAGCAGCAGCTTAACAATTACCAGCAAAAGATACAACTGATAAAATAGCAGACCCTGTCACACTACAGCTGGTGGATGCAAATTAACAACAGTTGCAGTTGGTGTTACGGGTTAAGGTGATGTCTCTGAGAAAAAGTCAATAAACTGTAGTTACAAGATGGTTAACAGTGGGGCATGTGTGTACTGTGTGTGTGGGCATGGTGGGCGATCTGTCATCTCTAATCCTCTGTTTTAGAGTGTACAATGGTAAGGTAGTTTATACTTGGATTTTTGTTCTTTTTTGTCCTTCAATTGTTCTTTTTTTTTTTTTCTTCTTCATTCAGATTTGTTTAAATGCCTGTAGGTGGTTTGCACTGTGGTAGTGTCTGTTTACACACTGCCTGTGCTGCTGTGTTGTAGATAAATGAGATAATGTTTCTATTGCCGATGAACACAAGACGTGGGTTCCCAAAGGAGCATTTTAGATGAGAACAGCCAGTGCACAATCCTAGACGGTGGAACAGATCTCCTAGATGATCTGTTTTCTTGCATTGTTAGCTTGTTTTCAGAGTATATTTGCCTTCCTGAACATGCTTTTGTCCACACAGGTGAAGAATTCCTGCTAAATGTTCTGCAAATTTACGAAAGGAAAATCACGTAATGTCACACATTTATTACCATGCTGTCATTTCATGCTCGTATTTTAGATTAGTATCTTTGCCAGACATAATGCAAAAGACAGTTGACATCAGGTCTCTTGAGTATCACATAGCAGTGGACCGATATCACGTAGATACAGGAGCATTTCTAGAGACTGATCAGGCAAGAGGCACCTTTGTTGGCCCTTTGCAATATGTTTTATCAAGGTTACTGAAAGCAGTGCTTTGTTAAGAAATGAAATCCATGTTGTTGTTTTTCGGGGGGGGGGGGGGTTTCTCAAATTTCACAGAATAAAATAATAATGTTGTGATCAGTGGGATAGGCGCCTTTGCCTACAATCTAAACGTTTGATTATTTTGATGTTTGATTTAATGTAGTGCCTGTTTCTTTTCCCTCCCATTGCAATATGTTTTTAATAGGTGACGAAAAGGAGTATTTTGAAATGACATCCAGGCTTATGCTTTAAGCCACTGTTGTGAATAACAGGAAAAAGATCTTTGCAAAATGTTGGCATGCCGTGTTTACGCATGGTATAAATTCAAGGTGTGTTGAAAATGTTTTTTTTTTTTATGTAATAAAATTTTGTTTTAGCATCAAACTGTTACTCCATTTTTAAAAAAGGTTCTGGTTAAGAGGATGAGCTACCATTTCATTAAGATGAGCCGTTTTTGTTGTGCACTGAACAATAAACTCACATAATTGTTGGCGGGACTTGGTCGCAGGGAAACACTTCATTTTTCAACACGCTTCAGAACAGCAGCATCAGGCACCAAGCAGTCAGCAGGGGGTCCTATTACGTAGAATCCAGTGTTGTTGCAATCTGACAATATTCTGAGATGTGTCGCTGATGTTTATGATATGGACCAATGTTCTTTGGGGGAGCCACTTCCAGCTCAGGTCACAAGGCAATTGCCTAGCCCATTGTGACACCTCTGCGCATATGGGATATATAGTGACCAATAATCCCTTCACACTTGAAGACATTTATATAGTGTTCCACTCGGCTGGATGTGACTTGCCAGTCTTCTGTGAGCTGAAGGATGGATTCTGTATTGTATTTGAAAGACATGGTATATGTATGCAGTTAACAGTGTGATTGTCAGAGTGCAGCATTTATGGAAATGATGAAGGCTATGCCCTAATTAATGTCTTGTCCGGTATATTAACCTGAAGAGAGACGTTAAAACCAAAGCCGTCTCTGGAGGAACTGTGGTCACATGGTTTATTCCCTGTGCCTCTCCCCAGCAGTGTACACAACTGTATGTGAAACGTGGTCTGGCGGCATTCAGAAACATTTGTGTGCTGTCCAGCCCTGCCCCCCACCCACCCTTGACTCATCCACCCGATCCAACCTCAGAATTTATATTCTCCCTCCAGCAAAAGGAAGGGCCATCTTGGCCTTTCATTTTCCAGTTCAGGGCTTTTCTTTTTTTGCAGATAAATGCTCTCCAATCCACCCTGACAGATGTCACATTGCATCACTTCCATTTTGATACATAGCCTCTGATCCTGCCACTTGCAATAAGGACCCAGCACAAGGGACGCCCCTCCCCAGACAATGCTCTGACAGGGGTGATTATTTTTAAGGTGCATCATTGATGGCGCTGAGTGCTGAAACCCTTGCAGGGTGCCATGTCCACATCCACTCTCTGCCATGCCCACTGCAGGAATGTGGGTATCGGCTTTTGTCTGGGTCAGGGAACGACAGCAACATGACACACTCAGTAGTTGTCACAGGTCACCCCGACACTGGGCAGTACGCATGGCAGCAATTTATGCCGCTCTCAACCTCTTCACAGCAGTCCTGTCTCTCACTCAGTCTCCCCACTGTGGCTTCATAGGTCAGAGTTGGAGAAACAATATGTATAAAGGGAAGGTTTTAGTGCTTCTGCTGCCAGTAGAGACACGCTGTACTGTAGCATTAATCATACAAGGCCAGAGTACATCAGTAAACACAGTGTGCCGGGTCAAGGTAAAGATCAGATCCCACAGCATTTAACAGGACTCAGTGGCATACAGGCCATCTATTGAAAAGTCAGCGTTATTCATGGCATGTCTCCTATTCTCTGTTGCTCACAGGAGAAACACAGAAATGTTCACCAAGAGCACACTGAAATATTTCTCTGGCTACAAAAAAACACTGGATCAGCAGCAATTAGTACAGTAAGAGAGAGATAAAGAGAAGACGAGCGAAAGGGAGGCAGCTGAAAAAGAATGAGAGGGGGTGAAGAATCAGTGTGAGGAGAGAGAGAGAGAAAGAGAGAGAGAGAGAGAGAGAGAGAGAGAGAGAGAGAGAGACTGCAGTCAGTACAGTGCTACAGTACTTGTCGTGTTGGAGGCAGGAGCCGCCTGCAGCCCTTCGTGCTTTTAAAGGACCAAAGATTCGCTCATTGTCTTGGGTGGGCTTGCATGTTATGTGTGCATGTGAGAAGCCTCTTCATTAGTCAACCATTTTCTTCTTTGCTTTCCTCTTTCCTACCCCTGACCACTCACTTACCCCCAACAGCTGCAGTACAAGTTCCCATATGGGACTAAGCCCACTTATACTGGAGATATAAAATGATTAGTCCTGGAAACAAAGCTGATACAATGTGATCCGAGTCCAAGCTACACTAAATAAACAAAACAGTCGTCATGCCATATCAATAGCTCTGTGAGCATATATCTTTGTTTGTTTCAGTGGAAAAAAAAGAGGTTTATTTTTAAATTGTTGTTGCTGATCTGCCGACGGTGGCAATATTTCATTCACCATTGTATTTTCTCAAATTGGTTTCATAATTGAGGTCAATGCTGTAATGTGACCTTTCATCTCTTTCTTTGTTCCAGAAGACAGGAAGTTGTTTGTTGGGATGCTGAACAAACAACAGACCGAGGAGGATGTTTACCGCCTCTTTGAACCCTATGGAGTCATTGAGGAGTGTACGGTCTTAAGAGGTCCGGATGGAAACAGCAAAGGTAGGAGCCATGATGGTTTACTGGCTGTTGTTGGACAGTGTTGTTTCATTAAAATTGTTCTACTGGAAATTATCTTCCAACACTTTTCCTGATAAATTGTGACATAATTATAGTGTTTTTATGTGATAAACTTTGTTTTGTTTAAGTTTTTCTCAGGTACTGCCTCCTACAAACACGTCATGCTGTAACTTGCATTGATAATAAGCAGTGTAATAACAGCCTATTACAGAAACTTCCAGTAAATGTTTGAGTTTTCTTCATTGGCCTTACCAAATTAGCTTTAAAACATTGGCTTGTGACTTTATTTTTATATTTCCAATGGAAATTCATTGATATGGAAAAATTAGGGCCACTGTCAAAATGTTTTTCACAGAATTCTGACTTTAAAGTTGTTGTTTTTATGACCTTATACTTCAAATATTTCTACTGAGTTATACGAAGTTCACAATGTATGAATTTGTTGACTGACACATGATTTTGAAAAAGATATAATGGCCAGACGGAGATGCTTTAATTCACACAATAGTAATTAATAAATTTGACCTGTTAATCAAGGCACTGTGGTGATATTTTGCAGGCCTTTTTAGGATAGTCCAAACTTTAAGAGACATCAATTCTCTCCGACATGCAGCAAAGAGCAAAGGGACTACTCGGTTTTCACGTCTCTAAAGCCAATTCCGCGGCCAGTGCTGAGCGCTTATGGAAATTGTTGTGGAATTATATCTGGAGGGGTTTGAAGCCAGAGCATTTTGACTCTGCTGTGATTTGAAGGAGGAGAGTGAAAAGATGGATGTCAAAACAATTCAGTTGCCCCACAGTGAGGGAGAGGGGGCAACCATTGGAAGTTTCTTTCCTTTTTGACTCTGCAATGGAGTCAGGTCTAATTGTAAAATACGTTTTTTTTTTATATTTTGACGTAACCATAGACTTAAAACAAAGCAATCAAGATGTGATAAAATTGCTGATTTTCAGCTTTTACTCAAGAACTTTTCCTAAAATGATACACTGATGGTTGAGGAATTGCAGTTATTTCTTCGACAGTCCCCCTAACTTGGCAAGTTTGTAAAAAATTTTACAAGTTGCATTGTCATGCCGAGGTGTACCTGGTCTGTCTTCTTTGATGAAAGGCATAAAAATATTTCAATTGATTCTATGTGCTTTCTCAGTTTCTCAGTTCCTTTTTTTTTTGGTCACTATTCACCTTAAAAACATGTCAAGTGAAGGAGATGGCATAATAAGCTAACAAGACAAAATATGCCCCTCATACTGTTTTGAGGGTGCAACAATTATTGCATTTTTAACAAAAATAAATGATAAAAATACCAGAAAAGCTGTGGAAATGTCTAAAATGGGTTTGCAAACATTTATTAAGCAACATTTCTAGAACCACTGGTTCGTTCAAGGTCATTCTATAATTGGAGGTAGGTGTATGATAGTCACAATGTACAATGATACCGTCATGAATGTAAATAAAGAGAGGTTTACTGAAAGATGCAAAGCACTGGTAACACCCACAAATTCAAAAGCCAGATTGCACTTTACGAGTGTACCTCTTTAAAGGTCGAGCTCGCTCTGGAAGGAGATAAAACCAAGATTACTTTGTACCAGTGTGATAGGAAGGTAAAATTATGGATAGAGGAAGGATAGGGGGACGCATAATCTAAAGCCGAGCACTGATCATCTGTCAAAGACAGTGAAGGCAGTGTTATGGCATAGTATGTCTGCCAGAGGAACTGGGTCACTGATGGTTATTGATGATGAGACTGCTGACAGAGGTGAACTGAGCCCAACCTCTTGCTCATGTTCAGGCACATGATACACAGCTGATGAGGAAATTATTTCCCTTATAGATACGAATGACCTCGACTATAATTTGACTTCCGAGATCATCTCAAAGCACCAAAAGAGGCTATTGTTGATTGTCCATGTCAGTTATTTGACCTCATCCCAACTGAGTGTGCCTTTCACCCGCCGATGCCAAAACCTTTGGCAGAAAGTCACACAAGCAAGCGGCAGTTTAGCGCAGCAGCAAAAACTGCTTGACGCTGCATCTAGGAAGTGGATAGTTTGGTCCTGAAGTTGAAAATCCATGGACGGCAGGATCCAATTTTTTCGAAGTACTGAAAGTATCAGTTGTTTCATTTGTAGTTAAAAAAAAACAAAAACTCATTAGTGGTTAATGTAATACACATCACGAATGAATGAATGAACGAATGAATGAATGAAAGAACGTGCAAATGAATGAACAGTTTATTTTTGGTCAAAACATTCCTAATACAAACACAAACGCAAATTCTATACACATTAAATGACAAACAATAAATAGGCTGAAGCTAGTGGCTTATTTATGCCCAATCTATGGAATAACAATGAAACTTTACAATCAATAGATTGCATAATAAAACTCGACAACAAAGCCAACCAAAAAAACAAAAAGCTATATAATATCAAACTAAAAACTGTCACCACCAAAAGAAACAATCCATGGTTTGCTGGTATATGAAGAGTTAAGTCACTGATTATACTGTTATATGGTTTGCACTATTGCAGCAAAGTCCTTGTGCAGGTCATCACAAGCTCCAGCTCTTTTCTATCCATATCTCAATAGGGGGCAGTGGTTTGACAGCTGAATGGGCATCTTGATCGGCTGCTGTCCACAGGGATAAGCCCATTAACAGAGGAAGAATGGCAGAGCAACCGGGTCAAGCAGGATAGATAAGAGGAGTAAAATATAAGAGGTTTATATAATAGAAAGAAACTTCAAATAAAATGAAATTAGGTAAATGTGCGTGTAATTATAAGAGACCATAGTGGCTCAGTGAATTGTCCTGATGTCTGACTGTGGCCGAGCCAGTTTCAATCCCCCATGTCTCTATGTGACATTGAGGTGTGTGTTTTTTTTATTTTACTTGTTTTAGTTTATTTGGCCCTCTTCATTATATTATACATTCATTTCAGAGACATGCAATAGCTGTCTGTTAGGCTGGAATGTTTGGGCACGTGCAAATCACCATGACAAAAACACATTAGTTCTGTAGACCTTGAAGTCCTCTCTTTATATTAACATACACCTGCTCAGAATATTTTGCTCTATAAACAATGAAAAATACTCTCAGAGTTCTCAGAGTATTTTCAGTTTGAGATTGGTCCAGTTTAGCTTGTATTTAATATGCACAGACAGGCATGTGGTGCTAAAGAGCATGCTTTTCTGCTTCATCAGTGCAATCTTTAGCCTGCAGCTTCTGCCTGCTTGTCTGCCTGCCTAATGCCTGGAGTTGGGCAGCCTGCTGTGCAATGAGAGCCTCTGACTGCACAGCGATTCTTGTGGTGTCAAATATAATTCACCCTCCTTCATTAATATATGGTAGACTTTTAAATACCCGCTCAACTGAATATGTTTACAATACACAGATTATCTACGTGTGCATGCATGTTTGTGGGCGTGTGTGCACGCGTGCGTGCATGTGAGTGTGCTTATGGTGTGTTCATCTGCTCTCTCTTCCAGGTTGCGCCTTTGTTAAGTTCTCCACACACACCGAGGCTCAGTCTGCAATCAGTGCCCTCCACGGCAGCCAGACCATGCCAGTGAGTACTTCTCCTTCTCACACACGTCGAAATACAGCAACACACACATATGCCAGCTTAAAAAAAAACAGACACAACCAGAAATAGCTAACATACATCTGTAGCCTACATCAATTCATCCAATTTTTGCAGGGTTGTATGTCGTACGTGGCTGAAGATAATCCCAGCTGACAGGTTGACCAGTTCATCAAAGGAGAAATTCTGAGCCATATAGTCACACAGGTGCTTATTCACACCTACGAGCTAATATTAGTCACCAGTTAACCTGAAGTGGAACCAGAGACCCCTGAGAAAACTCAACCAGAAACAAAAAACTCAGCACATAGAGACCCCCCCCCAACCCACATCCCATCCCCAGCTCCCTGAAATAGCCCTCTTTTTTTGTTAATTGCCATGGTATTTCTAAAAAAAAAAAAAAAAAAAAATCCTAATTTAATTTTCAGATAAAACTGTTTAGAGTGATAATTGAATTTTGGGTGAGTCATCAATCAGTAGCTCTGCTCGCATAATCAGTAAATATAACTCCAGTGTGAGATTAAATTTGCTTGTTATGTAAGCACATTGTGTCCTCAGAACTCTCCCTGCTCTGGATTTACTGTGAGCCCAAAAAGCTGCGCTGCTCATTTGAGCTTGTCTCGTGTTTCGGCATGGGCTCTTTATACCTGCTTGTGCTGAAATAAAGGCGGCTTTCTTCACACTCCAAACCTGAATAGAATTATTCTCCATGACATTTGGCAAGCCAACAAAGAGTCACGTCTGGTGTTATACAATAGCCTGAAGTATCGGCTGATTTGAAACCTTGTTTTTGTTTCGGGAACTGTCGTCTCAACCAAAAAAAGGGACCCTGAATTCTCCCCCACCCTGTCTCACAGGTGTTGTGTTTCACTGTATGATTTCATTATTAATGGTTGCCAATGTGTGGCTCAAGAGAGGAAAGCAGGGGGAACCACTTGAAGCCAGCTGTGCCATTTTGGCGCAACCTCTGAGTCAATCTAAGTGTAAATGACTGCAGGTCATGAGGAAAGACTCTGGATGTCCATTCTCCATAGATACCCTCCTCCTGTGTTGCTCCATCCTCCTATCTCTGCTAGCTCTCTGCCCTCGCTCGTCTCTCTTTGGCAGCCTCTCGGGATATTAGGCAATAGACTTGTTTACTCCACCTTTCACCACATTGGCTGTTGAATTATTCATCTAACTATAAGCAGGATGCCGAAGGGAGGGGAGGAAGACTGGGAGAGACAGTGAGAGATGGGGTGGAAGCGGGCGGAGGGGTGATGGGGCAGAGAGAGAATGAGTGAATGGACAGGATTTATACCACCTGCTCTGGTAAATTGATTATAGAAATCTGATCAACATCTCATATCCTGTGGCTGCTGGAGGAGAGGGCACAGTGTGCCTGCCTCGGTGAAATTAGCCAACCACCATTGGACTGTTATGCAGCTCAGCGGGATGGTGCTATTCAGAGCTAAGTGTCCATCAGTATTGTGAAGATCCTGGGAAATGCTATGACCTGTATATCCGGTGTGTTCATGGGACACATTGATTGTGTAAACGGGTTACATACAAGTATTCCAATATATGAAAATGTAAAATAAATTGTAATGTCCCATTACCATGCTTTGATGTACAACAAATACGCAATCTAATCCATAGATAAGTGAAACAATGCTAATGGAGGCACTTATTGTCTTTCAAATTATACAAACATGTATACATCTACTTATTTTAAGTCTTATATAAATACTCTATAATGAGCGGACACAAAGATAAGTCGAGAATGTATGTTGTTAATATTAGGCAGAGAGATCACAATGGATACATTTCAAGCTGATAGCAGCAGTAGCTGAGGTGTTGAAGCTCACCAATTATCATGAGTACAACTTACACAAGCTCTTTGATTGAGCCACCGCCAGAAGAAAGAATAAACACTCGTTTCTTAGAGATTATGACAATGCACACACATGCGCATGAATACATGCCTGTGCATACAAAACCATCTATAAACACTCTGTGAGTAGCAGGCAGCTCACACACACACACACGCACACACGCACACACACACACACACACACACACACACACACACACACACACACACACACACACACACACACACACACACACACACACACACACACACACACACACACACACACACACACACACACACACAATATTGCTCCTCTCACTGTTTCTCTGTGACGTGCTAATGCAGCCACGGACGAGGGTCAAAGGCTCCCTGACTGATCTTATTCTCCAGCTCAGAGGACTTGAGCTGAATACATTTGTGTTATTCATGTCGAGGGGTAGTGGGCATTTCGTATATATTCTATGTGCGAGTTGGGAAAGAAAGAGACAATCTGCATTAAGTGTGCATACGTTCGCAAAGTATGTATACGTGAATGGCAGTTAGAATATATATAGATATACTTTATGTATGGACACATGTGTAGGAGTATGTATACATCCAAGAAGTAATTTGTGCTTATGAAGGACAAAAAAAAAAGAATACACAGACACCGCTACATAATTTTATGTGTGTGTGTGTGTGTGTATATATATATATATATATATATATATATATATATATATATATATATATATATATATATATATATATATATATATACTCACACACACACACACACACACACACACACACACACACACACACACACACACACACACACACACACACAATAGCATAGTTCCAATGTCAGTATCACACTGTATTAGGAGGACGCACAGAAACCTTTTGCTGAATCTATTTCAAACCCATTTTATTTCAAGCATGAAAGCCTCCATATACCACACACACCTCTACTATTCCTTGGCCACACACATACACACACAGTAACACAGTTCAGGATATGAGTGGCTCAATTAAACATTTAAACACTAAAGCTGTAGAGCAAATTGCTGGGATTCAGCAGGGCCATGTAGCAAGTAAGTCCGGGGAGAAGGTGTAGGTCAGGCCCGGGGAGCTATGCAGGTTTTCTTTCTTTCTTTCTTTCTTTTTATCTGTTCACTTTAAAGCCTTTCTTAACTGACATAAGGACTCAAATAAAGCTGAAGCAGGATGATGGAAGGACAAAATACATCAAATGAGGGGAACCTTGATTTTCAGTGTTACAAAAAAAAAGTCTAACATTCAAATGTGAATTCTCTAACTGCTGAATTGGCTTTGTTTCGTCAGTTGGAAATAGCAGATGATCCTTCCATGATGATCAAATAAAAATGTTACTCAATACAGATGTATATGCATTCAGCTGCCACCTGTACAATGTGCACCTGTCATCTATGTTTATCCTTTGAAACAAAGGATATTTTCATTACTTTGCTTGAATATTGATATACATGTATTGTCATTTGCTATCATGAATTTGATCTTTCTTTCCTTCAAGTGGAAGTGGATCTTTAAACAGGTTTTGAATTGTAAGCAAATAATCACAATCGCAAATGATGGATTAAATATACAACAATTTCAGTGTTTTAGAACAGCTTCATTATGCAGAAAAGGCTTTGGATTGAGATATGGGGGGGGGGGGGGGGGGGGGGGGGGGTGGATTAAAAATTCCCAAGAAAAAGCATAACATATCTTGTAGCTGAAGGATTTTTTTCATGGAGAAAAAGTACAAGGAAAATTTGAAAACTGATGTTGGAAAATGAAGAGCAGCAATAAGAGACTGGGCAAGCAGTTGTTTCAACTCAAGAACCTGTTGTGTCCTTGACAGCTAGGATCCCAAGGAACAACACAAATGATAGATGGTTTACGCAAAACAAATCCTTTGCTGATGAATAAATGGAGAACAGACAGGTGTAGCTGAAGCTGTCTCCAGGTAACAACAACAAAAATACAATGAAGGGGAACTATGAAACACAGAAAGAAAAAAAACAATGTCACGGAGAGGGAGCTGGGGAAGAAATATATTGGGACAAGGGATGCTGGGACTGAAATGGCAAGCTGACACTGAAGCAGGAAGCACACAGGCTAAAAATTAAGGTAGAGATAGAGCATCAATTACAATGAGTGCTTATTGAGATGAAAATATGCACAAGTGCTTCAAAACAAATTATGAGACAGAAATTTAAAAAGGCCAGACAAGCAGAAAAGGGAAACCTATAATAAATGGCAGCACAAGCTTCTGCACATTTTACCGTTATTCTGATGAAAAACTAATTGAAATAGAAACGAACGTCTAATTATTACATACTGTCACATACCACAGGGGCTGTGTCTTCAATAACCCAATAACCTCTACACTAATGTAAACAGACCTTTAAAGTTCAACTCAGGTCAAATGCATAACTGAATATGAGGCTTTAGGTCTTCCAGTTTCATAAATTTGTGCAGCGAGGACAAACATCAACACCACCATCATTTGCAATAATAAGAAATCATAAAGCAGTAGACATTGGCTGTAGCGCCCGTTTTATCCTTCCTGTTTAACTCCCCCTCCTCCAGCAGCTCCCAATGCAGCTGGGAGCCCCCCAGCGGGGGGATTCTGCTCACACTTGGCAGCTTAAAAAATTAATGAGACTTTTGCTTCGCACCTCATCCTCCTCCCTTTATAGCAATGGAGATTCTGCTCGCTGATATCCTGACATATCTAGATGGGAAAACCTCTGTTATAAACAAATTTGGCATTAGATGCTTGGCCGACAAGCCGTAAGGTTTAAGCATGCTGAGGAGAACCGGTGGGAGGGCGATTCCGGTGTACAGACCTCCTCTGAAATAAAAGGCTTTGCAGCTAGTGGGACATCCATGGAAGATTATAAAAGAGAAAGGCACCAGGTTATGTAACCAGACAGGTTGATTCACAATAAACCGTGTTATTATTCAATTGACACACTCTGGTCTAGTTTTAGGTGAGAAAGAGGCTGAGTGACTGCTGAGTACCTTCTTATTCTCATCAGATTATATATCTCAGCATTTCACTAAAAATTAAATAAGCAGAGCAGGAACACACACTTCCCATTACTAACAATGGTAGAGCATTATTGGCTTAAAAAAAAATGTATGCCATTGCATCTTCTATGTATTCTGGTGCTACACAGCCCTGTCCTGCACTCTCCAAATGTTAAACCCCATAATGAGGTTAATGATGTAGATGACAGAAAGCTGGACAGACACAGGAGGTCTGCAACTTTGCCAAGGTCGGCCTTGAAGTGACTCAGCTTCTTTTTCATATTGGAGGCGGTGCTTCAAAAAAAAAAAATGGAGTGATGCCCTACATTTTATGCCTTGTGATCTCTTTGTTTGTGTTTATTGTGGAAGTTCACAATGAACAGCAAACAGGAAATTACTGTTTTAATGTTGAGAGAACTGTCCAGAGTGCAGGTGTTTGCCAGTGTGAAAGTTGAGCTGACCGGCCAGCCGGCTGCCCTGCCAGTCACTCAATCTCCACAACAAGACAACCAGTCATTACTCAGACAGCCAACTAACCAACAGGCGTTTCACCTGCAGTCTTTGAGCATGATTCAACCAGCAAGCAAGCATGGGGGATAGGCCTTTTTTTTGGTGGGGGGGTTATTGAAAAAGCAAGGGAAAAGGAACAAGAAGAGCATAAAATCTATATGCTCCAGTCGAACGTTCCAGGTCTTGTCTTTATATTTTTTTTCCTTCTTTGGATATCTTTATTGGTGTGAGGAAACATCTGAGGGTAATTTAAAGTAATAAAAACTGCAATGAAGAATGCAATAACCCAAATCATTATAGATGCCATTCACAACCACCTGCTGTGGCCCAACACAACTCTTTTCACCTTTCACTGACATCCAAACCCAGAAATACCCCTTTTTTAGCACTTTGAAAATCGTAACCACCCAACCTTCAATCCAGGCACTTCACAGGTCACTCCTGTTATTGACAATCTTGCATCAATTTTAGGGGGGCCTCTTATCATGACTGACACACAACCTTTCTACACTGTCAGATCAGAGAAATATTTCGGCCTTTTATGTGGATCGATTGGCCAGTTTGGGGCTGCCGAGGGGAGGAGAGGCGGAGCACACAAAAGGTCAACTGTAGCGCTAAATCATTTGAAGATTCTTAATGAAGGGTGTGTGGCGGACACACCTGCTGGCTCCATTACTGGGTTACAGGAAGCGGTTGCCATGTTGAAACAGGGACAAAAAGCCAGTCACACTGAGGTAAAGGAGGAGGAGGAGGAGAAGGCCAGTAAAAGACAGAATGAGTGAAATTGCCCTAAAAAGATACATTTTCTTTGAAGAACAGTGCAGCTCTTATTTCAAATCACTGTGCTTTACAGATCTTTTACCCTCAATGTTGGGAAATTGTTCTGAGGTTACATCCATGCGATGTACCCGAGCACTAAACCTGGGAGGAAAATATCAAATATTTATGAAATACACAGTGAGCCTGCTTCATCTCCAGGGACTTTATATCTTACACTGATTGAAATAATACTTTCTGTCTTGCACATCTGCCAACAGAGCAGGTTACTGAATAAGACTATTTATTTACTCTTCACATACCACTATCATCGCACAAAAGGAAGGGTCATTGGTCTAACCTTGCTGGCCAATTTGCATGTTCTCCCTGTGCCTGCCTGCGTAACTCTCAATTACTCCCACAATCCATAGATGTTGTTACATTGATTGTTGACTCTACAGGGGGCTGGCCTGGGTGAAGACGTATGGATTATTGGGCTTGGCACTTATTTGATGTGTTCCTGGTCCAAAGGAGAGGCAGGAGAAAGTACATTTGCTAGAAGGTCGGACTGATGTTGATTGTAATAACTGACTGCCTTAAGGGTCAAGGTCCTGTAATCTACAAAATACATTGGATTATTATCTGCAACAACACATATTTTCAAAGATGTGAGACATCTTGCCCCACCATTACAAAATGCATACTGGATAGAGCCAAAACAGTAGTTGTACCTTGATAATTGTTCAGCAGGTGGAGAGCATCTTGACCAAGGAGATGTCCAAACCTCTATTCTCTTACATAACAGGTAAACTGTGGAGCTTAAACTACTCTGAATGGCCACACAGTCTGTATGAAAGGGGCTGGATATTTCTGCAGGTAACAATGACCATGGTATATACAATAAGGGGTTTGGTTGTAGGTCGTGTCAAAGCTGCCGGCCGTGAATAATGCACAGGATGCAAGAATTAACAATATACTGTACATACACAGGGTTGATACATAGTTAGACTAAATACTGATGATAACAACAGTGTTGCTTTTAATAACGAAAGGATTCCTCATGAGCTTGTATTGAGATTTTCACAAGCTTCTCTAAATACGCTGTTAATTATAATTTTGATTAAATATAAATCACTTGAAAGGTTTTAGGGAGAACTACTTCAGGTTTGTTTGTTGAATGTCAGTATGAGGGATACAGACAATATTGCAGGTGTAGGCATACATGCTCTCTCTTCTCTAATATGTTTTTCTTTTTTCTTTTATACCTCCTCAGGGTGCTTCCTCCAGCTTGGTGGTCAAGTTTGCCGACACAGATAAGGAGCGCACCATCAGACGCATGCAGCAGATGGTCGGACAGTTTGGCATCTTTAACCCAGCCATCGCCCTTCCCTTCAGCACTTACAGCTCTTACGCACATGCGGTGAGTTGGAAAAGGCATATGTAGCACTCCAGTATAATTAAAATGAACACTCAATAGGTCCTGTTGCATTTATGTGCATGCATGAGACTGTATAGCTGACATGTGTGCACATTTATTCACTTTAGTCTTAACAAAGCTTTTACATCTTGACAGTATAATGATAAATTATTCATCTCTATTTTACTATTTTGTACATCTAACACTGTTTTTAGCAGCGGCTGGCTGCAATTTTGTTCTCATGAAACTCGTCACATCAGCCTAAAAGACAGGCATGTGTCAGTGTGGTGTTTGTAACTTGTGGTGCTGTTTTTCCAAGCAGTCAGGGGATCGGATACACTTAGTCGCACTTTATTCATCTGAATAGTCTCTATGAAGGAAATTGTCGTAACTGAGCCATGGCCCATCAAAACTGCCCTTCATCAGGGCAAACTGTTAGACTTCATGGCACTATGTGTCAGTCGATGGACAGTGTGTTTGAACCTTCCTGCTAAAATTGTTTGTTTTCATTTTCCTATCAGAGTCAACTCTGAAAATAACTCCAATCCTCAAAACTGTGTTTTGTTCCATTTTCATTTATATGACTCCTTACTGTCTTGCACAACAACGTCAGGTTTATCTGAACGCTCCAGCGCATTGCACTTTTTCTGTCAGATAACAAAGTTAAACGTGTACTGGGAAAACACCAGAAGTGACAAAAAGAAAAAAAGATAAGGATACTTATATGTACAGGAATTGTGGAAGTACAAACACCATAGATCGAAAATTTACCCAGGAGCTTATCTGTTAAGTTAAGTTTGATGACTGATCATTTACCAAGTTAAAGACCTCACCCCTGTTAAACAGTGAAGTTATGCGACTGTGGTGGGAGGCAATGCTGAATTAGGCTTACGCATGGTCTACCACCCAATGTCAGGGTTAGTGTGACTTAAATTAATTTTGCACAAAACCATGAATAGAAGCAAAATGTCATCTTGCTTGCTTAGTTATTTTTCTCCTTACATCATGCATATTTGCAAATAAATGCCGCTTTTGTTGCTGAAGCAAGGGAAGCCTCTGTTGTCTCCGTGTCGTCTGGCCCCACTTTGACTTGTTCTACTTGTAATACTGATACTGGGATTCGTAGTGCGTCAGCAATATTGTTTACATGGTGCCTTTTTTGTCAATTGGACTGAATTGTTTCTGATTGAGAGATCAGATTAGTCTGTGCGTATGAACACTGAATAAAGTGTGATTGACGTGCCGGTTTATATGGCCAAGGGTATCATGTGATTTCAATGCTTTGGCTGTTGCAGCTTTCAATCAGCAAGCCATTTGAGCTATTTTACAAACTGCTCATAGTTATTCTTACTATTTTGCACAAAGTGTGCACCTTGCCTAAATGAATGAATTGTGAAAAACAAATTGTTTTTAGTAGAACTTGGATTAGCACCTATTGTTTTGCAAAAACAAAATTTTTGTTGCAAAGCCAAATAGATGTATTTATTTTTTATTACCAATGTTTAAATACATAATTTGTGTGCACCCTTCTCACCAAATCTAAGAAACTACATGATGTTTCTGTGAAGTGTGATGCAATGTTTAAAAGTAAACTGTGCCCGAGTGGTAATTTCATACTCCTTCACTAGTAATGTCAAAATTCAATGAAGAAATATATATAACTCCTTCAAACCTGGGTATTGTTATTTTGTGACACATTCATCTACACTGATTAAAAAGTCTGAATAAACAAAATTTCACAACGAAATATTTTTCCATCCTGGTTTTAGTTTTTCCAAAGACATTGATATTATTTGGTGTTTTTTTTTATTTTTTATAATTCTTCTATACAGATGTTTTTTTACCTACATTTTTCCCTTTGTTGGCAAATATTGTCCGAGATGAAAATGATGAAAATGAGCTGGGCCAATCCTGTCAATGCCACTTTCAGCTTGTCTCCTTTTAATCAGTTCAGCCATTCCATTACACTATCAGAACATGGGCACATGCAGATTTCATCAGCTTGTATCATACCCTTCATCAACTTTTTCTTTTTGCCGTGCTAACACTGCCCACCACGCCACCACCCCCACCCCCCACCCCCAGGGCATGGCACCTCACACACGAGAAGGACCCTCGGCTCTTTGATGAGTTCAGACAGCCGATGCAGCCCCTTCAGGCTTGTGCCCCCTCTCCCCTCTATCACACTGTGTCTCTACTCGTCCCCCTCCCTCCATACTGTCCCTCCCTCTGGACCCCATGAGACGCTTCAGGGGCAACAGTTGACTCAGAATATTCCACGGGCAACTTATCTACACACAAACTTTCTTCTTCTCAGGCTGAGCGCACACATCCTCCAACACACGCACGCTACCTACTTGAAGGAAACTAAAATGAATTTAAGAAAAGCTTTCCATTTGGCACGGAGATAAAAAAAAACAAAAACAAACCTGGGCCTCTGTCACAGCAAACTGCACAAATACACATAAACATCTACAGAGAATTTATTTTCAGTGAAGGAGAAATACAAATTCACCTTATTCTGTTCTTACTTAGATATAAAAACTATATTTTTTTTTTTACAGTTTCTGAATTGTGAGGATTAATTGTTGATGTTAGCCAGGTCTTGGGGGTTTATCCATTTCCCTCATTTTCATATCACAGCTATGGGACCTACTGTGAAATGTGCAAATTGACCATCCCAGAGTAATTGCGAGGCCATCTCTTGTGCTCTCTCCAGTAAAACTCCCACCTTCATTACCATTCATGAAATGCAGTCCTTTCCCAGGAAATGTAGAGAAATGCAAATGTTTAAGGGGTGGTGGAGGCAGCGCTGGTCTGCGGGGAGACCATTGTGCCCCGCTCAGGTTGGCCATGACTCTTATTTACTGTGGCAGAGACCCGTGTCGTCTCATACAGACGCACACAAAAGTGGAGACACTCGCGCACACTGCACAGCAAATGCGCCCCCCCATCTCTCTCTCTCTCTCTCTCTCTCTCTCTCTCTCTCTCTCTCTCTCTAACCCATATAATATGACAAAGAGCAGGATGATGCTAGGAAATTGAGTTCCGCGCAAAAGTAACAAGGGCACGGGGGATACTCCAGCATTAGAGGGAATCAATTACCATTAAATCTAAAGGAGAAATGCACGTATGTGGTTGCTCGACACAAAGATTATACATCATGAATGATGTTAGCGAAGGTGAAATTCTCCTTGTATTAGTATTATGAATCACAGAGGCAGTGGGTGCCATGTACCTACATATAATGAATTTTCCAAAATAAAGTTGGTGGAGGAACTATAAGGCAGGGCAACCTTAGAGATAAACACACCCCAACTTTTGATAAAGTAGTAGGTTCACAGGAGGCAGCAATGGATTATCTGCAAGGCCATTGTTTTCAGATCTTGCTTAGCACTTATTTAATGAATGTAAATGCTGGTTTGGTCCACTCGGTATGTAATAATGTGGAATAAAGAGAAATATTAGTTATCTCCAGTGTGGGTGTCCAGGTTGTGCCGTGGTTATGACTACATTAGAATCATTGGTGCTTGCTACATACAAGTGCTGTGCAGTCCTGTAACCAGCGGGAATGTGCAGAAGTGATGCGATGAATGTTTCTTTGCTGCAAGATAAACTGCACATATTCCCCCAAGACGAAAAACCTGCAGTGACAGAAAAAGGACTTTTTCTCCAAAGACACACTACATGTTCACCTACTCTCCATATACACTGGCCAAGCGAAGAGGAGGTGGCACAGTATAGAATACAGACATGGGGAGAGATGGCATATATAGCTATAACCAGCAAATACAGTAAATGGTAAATTCAAGGAGCTACTTCTCCACTATAGCAGTGGATAGGATTATAGAGTTGAGCTGACAGCCAGTAAATTGGATTTTAGTCAAACCAGGGGAAGGAGGGGGCCTTGAACACAAATTGGTGGGGTACAACACTGACAACATGTGCCAAAAATGAGAAATGTGCCATTTTGACGATAGACACAGACACTGGTGTGCTCTGACAGGACACATCCTATTTGCAAAAGGTGATTTCATAGAACACAAGCCAAAGGAGAAGGAGAGGAGACTCCATGTTTTAGTCTTAGTGCCAGTCCGGTGATAGAAGTTCCCCAAGAATCTCTGGATGCAAGTGATCAGCAAAGTTGTTTGCTACCCTTTGTATTTCCTCCACACAAGACAAACACCATAGTTGGGACACATTTCGTTTGGTTTCGGGACACTTTTCTTTGTTCATTTTGTAAAGTGGCATCGCTTTGTGGAGCCAGCCATTTTACCTTCATTCAGTGTCTGTAGGTACGAGAGCTGAACACTGTTCGTGACAAAGAGAGAGGTTTCAGATTTAAAGATACCTCCTGGCCCTCTTGCCTCCCTCAAAGTTGTAATAGACTGAATATGAGCTAGATAAATGAGAGGAGACAAAAAAAATCGTTTGACTTGGTGCTAATAGTGACAATGTGTGGGTGGATGAGAGAGAGATGATAGCAGTAAGCTCACATTAGGAAATATCTCCCCCTGTTGGAGGGACTCGCATTCCAATGGAGGCTTTTTTTTTGCATCGCACCACATCAGAAATTATGGTAACAGATTACTGCATCATTTGTATGTACTGTACCCCCCCCCCCCCCCCCCCCCCCACACACACACACACACACACACACACACAAAACAAAGTGCATCAAAGATGAATAACCTATTAAAATCTTTGTGTGGAAATACTGCCTGCCAGCACGGTGGTTACAAATGAGGCCCTTGAGCTTTGGTCTTCAGTCTTCAGTCTTTTACCTCAACTCATTGACCCAGTGTCACCCACTCTCTCTTTTTTTAAACTCCCTTTGCTTTTGCCACCACCCCTTCTCTCTCTCTCTCTCTCTCTGCCCCCCCCCTCTCTCTCTCTCTCTCTCCCTCCCCCTCCCCTCCATCACTGGCTGGTTGGCCTATAAGGGGTCACATGTGACAGTGCTGAGAGTCGGCGAGTCACAGAGCAGCGCTACAGAGATAATTGCCATGTGATAAAAAGGTGATTGCCTGCTGGCACCGGGGGAGAGTAATGCCATCAGGTTGCAATAAAAAAGCAGATGTCTGACACTAAATGAATGCTGCTGGATCCCTGGCAACTTTCTTTGCTCCCTTTCATCTTGCGCACTTCTCTTTTGTCCCCCTTGTTTCTGCCTGCCTTTTCTTCCCCTTTTCCAAGAGGGACGAAAAAAAAGAAGAAAAGGTTGTGTCTGTGATGATGAAGACTCAGTTGTGCTCATTCTCTGCCGGAGACATTTGCTATCTGCTGGGTAGTGCATAAATAAAGGGATGGGAATGGCTTTTGAATATAATGCCTTTGAAATTTGGAAAAGGGTGAAAAAAGCATATACATATGAAAAGTAAAATGGAATGACTTTGAATATTTCTGTCAACATAACCACTCTGCCTCCTGCTCTTTAGTTTATTTTATTTCTGTTATCAAAGCCAATTTGTATTAACCAGTGCATTCCAACACAATTACATGCTTGAGTTTCCAATTTGCTGGATTTTAATTTGGAACGAAGCATCAATGAATGCCCGAGTTGTTATCCATGACAATCTGACGGATGGCATTAAGGATTGCATTATCTAAGACATGCATTTGGGAAGAGGATTGGATTTTGGACACTACGGTATTTACTCCCACTCTATTTTTGCTGCATCCAGGCCTGCCTCTTGTGTAAGGTCAAAAGGCCTACACAAGTAATAGGCTGCAAGCCTATTAGAATCTCTACAAAGTTCCCAGGCCTGTGGCAGCAGCATGCCTATCCTCAGAACCAAGACCAAAAACCAGCTCACTATGAGCAGTGTGACTGAATTTTATCTGTAATGCCTGCCCTGTCAGACCCCTCATCTCAAAGTTTAAACTTATTCACATACTCATGGGGGTGAAATCACAGCATTGACGAAAGCAAGCAAACCTCCACACCATTTTGTTTGTTTTTTTGCCATTACTATTATTTACCTACTTGTTCTGTTTTTGTCTTTTTCAGCTTTGCACCCTTGGAGGCTTAATTCATCGTATTTGTAGAGGAATGGATGGTGACTATTTGCCATGTTGATAAAATTATGCAAATGACAAACAGCGTTAATAGAGAGCACGAGCCAACATGTGGCTAATGGATGAGACGGCAGTGCTGGGCACTCAGCAGCAGGACATCAGCTTTCAGGTTACCTGACAGGGCCACTGAGGGAAAATAATTGGCTTTTCCGTTGCCGTGTCCCCATGCAAATACAAGCAGAGTGGCATTCTATACCTCCACCGTCGTCATTAGTATTAGTGGCCCTGGCATAGGAGTTTGATTTCTGCTTCTACGAGTCAGTCTCAGGCCACCACCATCAGCAGCTCCCTTGACACATACAGGCTATGCAGTATTAAATAGATGCAGAGGGGCAAGAGGTGTGTTTGTATTCCTTCACCACACAGGTTTGCATGCCTGATGGGCAGCTACACAGCCCACAAAAGATTATTGATTCCCTAGATAAACCCACTGGTTCACAAGCTGCAAAAGCCATTGTACAATGATGGATTTTCTTCTGAATTACGCATTCAGCATGTGGTTGGCACAGGGAGAATTTAAGCTGAGTGCAGAAGCTCAAATAGTCTCTATCACTCTTCATGCATGTTGTGTGGATCGGTGCTTGTATATGTGTGGCTTTTTGTGCAAGTGCAGCTCAGGGCAGCAGTGCATGTGAGCATGTCCTATGCATAAGAATAAACACAATGCGGTCTGCACTTGATGGAAAATAGTTCAGCTCTGACTTTTCACTTCATGCTAAGTAGAAATGCAGAGTGAATGAAAGGCCATTGATTTTATCTCTTTGTGGGATTGTCCAGTAGGCAAAAATTGACTGCCATTTACTGACTAACATACTGTATTGCTAACATGGCGTGAAATCTGATGTGCTCCCGCTGACTGTTTCTGTTACTTCATTGTTTTAAAAATTCCAGGTTTGGATTCAGCGTCAACTCCAAAGAAAGGTTCAGCACTACTATTTAAAGAATAAAGATGTTTTTTTTGACAAACTTTTCAATGTTAAAACTGTGGTCATTTAATGATGTTCCAACTTCAAATGTATTCTGTTTGCAGAGTATCATCTGCAGAGAGGACTTGCAGTTTGTGGCTGAATTATAAAACAAAGCAAATTTTTAACTCTGGATGAATGTCAGGCTACAAGCAGCAATCATCATAAATACATCAGAAAAATTAGAGATGAGTCCTGGGGAAAAACAGGCACAAGTGGGAAGCGTCTCTGGCATCTTTGTACATCCAAACAGAGTATTGTGAAGTTTGACAATTATAAGGAAAAGCATTGCAACTCTACAAACTTTCCCTGTTCCCTGAGCTCAAAGATAATGTGCACATGTCAACGCCTTGATTTGTATGAGCCCAACAGACAGCTATTAAATCGTTTCTGCAGCTGGTGACAGGCCTCCTGCTGGGAGGATAGACAGATTCACTAAACATAGGTTGACAGGCTTCTTTTTTCTTCTCTTTCTTTTATTCCGCTCTACTTTCTCTGTACTTCCCATGCACTATCAATCCATCAACCTCAACATACATCCCTGCCTCTCTACTACCCTTGCTGCATTTCGCTCCTGCACCGCTTCTCCTCTCTTTTGCCTGATTTCTTGCAACTTACTATATTTTTCATTACCATCTGTCCTCCCCTCACCCCTCTCGAACCCACGTCTCCCTCCTGCCTTCTCTCTCCCTTGTGCCATCCAACCATCCTCTCCTCCAACCATCTTTCCGTGTCCCTCTTCTTTAGCTCATGCAGCAGCAGGCAGCCATTATGGCAGCAAGCCATGGAGGTTACCTCACGCCAAGTGTGGCTTTTCCTGCCACGCAGATCCACCAGATGGGGGCGCTCAACATCAACAGCCTCCCACCCACCCCTATGACCCCGGTGTCGGGTGAGTTTCATCAAACCCTGGGTGAGCACAGAGTTTCATTCCCTTTCCTCTTGTGTGTGTGTTGTGTGTTCGTACTGTGGTGCTGAAGTCAACCTGGGTGTCAGTGGTATCTGAATATACTTTTTTGCATAGGTTTGTGTGTGTGTGTGTGTGTGTGTGTGTGTGTGTGTGTGTGTGTGTGTGTGTGTGTGTGTGTGTGTGTGTGTGTGTGTGTGTGTGTGTGTGTGTGTGTGTGTGTGTGTGTGTGTGTGTGTGTGTGTGTGTGTGTGTTGGGGGGGGGGGCATTGTTGCAGGAAAATAAACAGCTGCATCACAACCAAAAGAAAAGATGCCTACTTACTGGTAATTCAAAATTATTCCTCTGGAGAGAAACAGAGAGAGAACGATGAAATAATACGTTCAGTGGGATTTGCATGTTTATGTTGTTTGCAAACGCTGGAGATATTTGAGGTTACGGTAGTAGCTGCAGAATGAAGAATATCAATAAGTGAGTTTAAAGATAAGGCGCTAATTTCCCCATAGTATTTTGACCTTGTACTTCGAAGCACTTGAGCATGATCTGCATGCAGTTGCTTTTGTTTTCCATAACAAACAGTATCCATGCAGATGCATTACAGAGAAGAGAGAAGGACTTTGAAATACCTACCCTCTGCATAACATTTGCTTATTCAGCATTGCTTCATTTTCCTTGAGACAGAAGGGACTTCAAGATTCTCCACTCACTGAAAGCATGAGCCTAGATAAATAATACAGTAACTAAGTCTTTGTTGTATTTTACTTTGTCAACAAGGCAGTATTGAGTTTCTGAGGTGATATCGCTTGGCAACTTTAAACCAATCATTGGGGGAGAGAGAGAGAGAGCGAGAGAGAGGGAGAGAGAGAGAGAGAGAGAGAGAGAGAGAGCGAGAGAGAGAGCCATCATCAGTGCAATAAGGCCCGTTTAGTCTTTCATTATAACCATCACACAAATTGAGTATCTACAAGCATGCTGTACTTCATCAAATTCTTGCCAAACTGTACTACAAACTCATAGTTGTTTTGGGGTTTTTTTTTGTTGTGCAGTTCATTTTTGGCTGTGCTGAACACATTTTGCAGTTGTCAGTTGGATATTAAAACAGGACAGATAAAAGAGTAAATGTGGACACAATCACCACAAGATCTTTTTCATTATGTTTATCAGAAATGTCCCCATCTCCATCTCAAGCCAGAAACATTCTTGTATATGGAATACGATGGCGAGACATGCAGTGAATGCACATGCTGTGTGTATGTGTACACAAAATTGTTTCCAACATTGGGCAATATATCTACAAAGGAGGCCCATTTGTCAGCTATTCATAGTGATGTTTTCAGTGCAAAGCGTGCACTTTTTTGGGCGGGTATAATCAATCTGAGACAGTGATTAGAAGTGGAGCTCAATCTTGCTGAGAAGCTCTTATTTTGATGGGTATAGCACTGACAGTATTGCAATTCAGATCTTTGTGTTCAGCTTGCATACCTGTATTTTGCAACACAATAGTGCTGATGAAAGATAGTGCAACTGTACTGCAAGAAGCTCAGACAGTGGGTGAGGGTGGTTGCCTGTGTGAAAGGGCTTTGTCCTCGAGTCTTGATTGTATTGTTTATGCTGTCTATGTATGCTTTCTGAACTGAAGTCTCTCAAAAGCCCTGCTGCTGTCTGGGTCCCACACAAACACAGTCTATTTTGCTTTCGTTGGATAGCTAGAAAATTTAACGCCTATTCTTCTATCGGTACAGTTCGGTTGCCAGAGAGAGAGAGCGAGAGATAGAGAGAGAGAGAGAGAGAGAGAGAGAGAGAGAGAGAGAGAGAGAGGTGTCTATTGTGTGTAAATCTGATGCGTGTGAAGTGGTGCCATTTATCTACTGTATGTCCCCGCCAACTGATTGCCTTTTATTATTGAATGTAATATATTATTAACCCTTGAAAGACAGAATAGCTTTCTTGAAGTTTCAAGGACTATCATAAATATAAAATATTTTACTTCCCCTTCCTTCATTCATTAATATGAGTGTGACCGCCAGCAGCTGCAGGAGTGGCCGTCTGTTTCTCTGCACTGGTATACGCAGCTATTTCCTCTCTCCTTTTTCACAGTTGTGACTATGACTTATTTAGAGTTCATTGAAGGAATACATAACGTTACTGGCAAGGCTGCCTGTATAAGTAGGCCAAGAAAGTCTGACACTACTGGAAATCTGTAGGATGTCTGCCACGAGTCAGTGGAATAATTCATTGTAATATCCGAATCTGTTTTAGGGTGTAGGAGCAGAGTTCCTCCCTGCTTTGACATAGATATAATTTATGCATTAAGGTGTCTTGTCAGCTAAATTAAAGTTCCGAACAAATCTTTAAATTCTGACATGTGACAGCTGTGTACACACATATAAAAAGGCTGATATGCACTTAAATGTCCAACATTTTTCCATTCAGAACCTCTCTAACGCGTGTTGCTCCACAACATAACACTCTGGTGATGGTTTAATAAATAAGGACTTTGTAATCTCACAGGGTAAACAGGAAAATTAGTCTCTAATTTAAATGATCCGTATTGCCTCTGTAAAATCAAAATAATCATGTTTGAAAGCAGGCCAATGTACAAAGAGGCTCAGAGGTTAAGGGTGTTACTCCGAAAACAATGAGACATCCATTTGATCAGCAGATGCAAGGCATTTAAGCTTGATGGTGCATAAGCCGTTTGCCAGATGGTTCAGCTGATTAGAGCATGTATCCTTACAATGATGCATGATGAAGCTTTTGGAAAATAATGTTCACCAGGTGCCGCTCCCTGAGTGCCACAGAAATAATAAAAGTTAAACAAAACAAAAGAGAGCAAAGGGGGGAAAAAAAAAAAAAAAACACAAAAAAACCCTCTGAAAAAGCGGGGGTATTGGGGCTTTGGAGGCGGGTATGAGTGTGAGAGAAGACAGGAAGGCAGAATTGTATCCTGCTGGGTGTATGTGGCGAGGAACATGCGGTGTCAATGATGCTTTGTTAAGATGTGAAAAGAGTATAATCAAAGTCCTTTTAATGTTCTGTTGTACGCTGCCGCTCTACACTGAAGACATACATGCACAAGTGCCTATTACACAAACTATAGTGCAAATGCTCTAGAAACTGACACAACGTCCCTGCAGCCAGGCTGGATCTGCCACAACATCCCTGCTGGATTCAAATACGATTACAACACTAATGCAGAACGCTTCAGCAGCGACAAACACCAGGAAACTAATGAGCTGTTTGACACAGCGATGTTTCTTAATAACACCTGTCCTCTACTGCTGTAGTTGCGTGTCGTGCAGACACATTAGTTTCAAAACAAATTCTCAGACAAATAAATATCAAAGATAAATAGGGCAACATATAGATTTTCATAAAAAAAAAACAGATTTTGGTTATTTGATTACAAAGTAACTATTCAAAAAACAGTGTTGGTATGTATTTTAGTCAATCTCCGTTTACAAAATAAAACATTTCATTTTAAACAGCATCTTTTGCCACCTTACAAATTTCACAAATCTCAACTTAAAGGGTGCAGTTCTGTGAAAATATGCTGCTGTATCTCCTTGCCCTGCTGCCTGCAAGGGTTTGCAGAAAGCACACTTTATGCTCAGACCAAATCTGACCTATGTGCAAAACGGAGGTTTGTGCAAGCAGTGGAACTTCACAAGCTGCCCAGCTGGTCTACTCGGGGATCTGAAAGTCAGGCACTTTGCTATGGTCAGTGCATTGCATGCATATTAGCCTCAGGAGCCGGGCGAGAGCAGACTGCACGGAAGACTTAGAAGTGTGGAAAGTTGCTTTATGGAGTAATAATTGTTGGATGATAGAATTCCAGTCAATAATTTGATGTCAGGTGTTATTAAAACAATAATCATTGACAATTGTATTCGATGAGGAATTTATTTTGCCGCCTTCAGATAGATATGTTGAAAATGCCATGTGGCTATGAACATTTGTCACTGAAAGTGTAACAGAAAAACTGATTGCACTGGAGACCAATCACTTCTACCTGTCCAACACAAAAATCACTGAGCCTATGATATTTGAAGAGCAGCTTAGAAGAACCTTTTGTCCTTTAAGGTGTCATTGAGCTTAGAAGAAATAGATCAAGCAGGTAGAGCACTGGGAGACCAAAATGAACAAGATGGGCAAAGGGAGGAACCCCACATGTGGTTTACAGACCATGACTCAAACCATCCTGTTGAGTTATGAGGCCATTGCTGCCAGTTTCTCTTTGGTCTTGGGCAAATGTTGATTTGGACATTTGAAGCTAAAACTCATGATATTTTTTATTGTTACTACAAGGATCCTGATCTTTTTGGTAGCTTCTGATTTGATTGACTCACTAGTTTATTGAAATCAGATGCAAGTCATTGATCATTGTTGTGTTGGGTCAAAACAAAAGGGAAACACCGTTTTACATCCAAGCAGTGGCGGTACCAGAGATTCTTTTCATTTCGGCCTCACACACAAAGACACTAGCTCCTGCTGCCAAAACCTCCACTTGAAGAAAAAGTATTTGGTTCGATGGATCTAATGACATTAATAAACACTGCATAGAGAGAACCTGGAGTCAGAGCTCGGATCTCAAACACCAAATAGGCAATAATCATGTACTCTCCATGATATGTCATAACAAAAGGATACGTGGGTTATTGTGATTTAGAATGAAAGCATGATTTTATCACCTTTTTGCAAAAAGAGCTCCATGTTTCATTACTATTAGTCAGTCACAGTCACCAGGACAAATGCACTCGTAATAATAAGTCGTAAGATCAAAGGTTTATGAGTAGGCTGCAGCGATTGCCTGAATCAGATTACACTGCGTTTTATTTAAAAAAAAGAAACATAAATACATGTTTTATTGGTGTATTTATTAATTAACCAGGCAACAAATTATAATCTTCACACATTAAAGACATCTAAATAAACCACATTATTTGCACACCCAAGCCCCTTCCCCACCACGCCGTCTTTGCATCCAAGCACTATTGAATTACATCATTAGTGTCAATAATGTATCATCCAACACACATCACACCGTGTTTCAATCACATCACTATTTTTTTTTTTTTTTATTATGTTCAAGATGAAACAATGTGTTGTTGATTTCGAATATAACTCATTGATTCACAAATGAATGAATTTTATGTCAGAACTAGATATTTATTACTTATCCAAAGTACAGGTTTCAAAGTCACAGAGATCTTCTCAGTATGCCTCCTGGCCTAAGAAAAGCCCCCCCCCCCCCAACCATAGCCAGATTTATTATTCATTGCAGTCAGACATTCTCGCTTTCACTCTAAATGCATCACATTTCAAATCAGTTAGATGAAAGCATCTGTTTTGAGTGCTTATTACTTGTTCCAGCAAAAGACAGTCCTTGTGCTAATGACTGCACTCTCCAGTACGGGTATAGCATTCCTCGTTGATTTGAATGTATAATTAGCATAATAAATACTTCTGTCGCAAGTGAAGACTTCTTTCGTGAGGCAATCATTGCAAGGAGCAAATCAACAGTTTTCCCATCTAAGAGGAAGCCTGCCAGAATATGAATGCAATTTTGCTTCCTCACATAAATACAGTATGTGCAATGTGACATATACCTATAACATGCTGTTTAACTGTGTAGCCATCCTTTATGCAGTAATAAAGAGTGGAGACTGGTAGTTAAGAGATGCCTATGTAGAATATGTAATCTGCTGTCCTGTAGATTTGTATTCACCCATGCCAGAGTGGGGGAACATGTCATTATTACAGGCCGAGATATGCAGTGCTCCCTGACAGCTACATGTATATAGGCACTCTCGTGTGTGCATTGTAAACAGGCTATGAATACAATTTTCCACAATGCAAGAACTATATGTCCACTGAGGTATAAAATGAAAATGTGTTGTTATGTTCCAGGTCAGGATAGTAGGAGATACCAAGACATTGTGACTGAGATAAACTCTGGGTCTTCATACGTAAGACGTTGGACGACGAGGACAGTGAAATTAAAATGTAATCTCTAATTTAGTGGGCACGGCATGTGTGTGTCTTTTGGGGGTTTTTTTGTGCATCACATGCACGAACCAACGATTCTGTGTCAAACTACAATGTTCTTCAGTACAGCGAAATGTGTTAACTGCATTCAAACCTACCAGTAGTGGGCAGCTACTGCATCGTGCCCAGGGAGTGCTCTGCAAGTGGCAAAACCCACAAGTGAGATTCAAATCGCTTACCCTTCAAACCCCTTCCTTCAAACTTTTATGTTATAGTTTTAACTGCTATCAGCGTGATTCAGACTTACAGTGAATGGATCAAAGAAGCTGACTGTAACTTTTTGCAATACTGAAGCTGTGGACATTTACAATTATAAGAGAGCTCTATTTACATCAATCGTGATTCAATACTAAGGCATGGTGTTTCCCTCCAAAATGAAAATTCTAAGTGGAATGCAGTGTTTTATACAAGTGAACATAAAACTATTTATTATTTTACTTGAACTTGCCATGGCAGTTTAATAGTGATCTGTGTTATGACTGAATGTCTCCCACAACCACCAAGTAAAAAATTATGTAAATGTTTTTGACTAAATTGTGGTGTACATTTCAGAACCTATATTTGCTTAGTTTGATTTCATAAAGATGTTTACTTGGGGCTTTTATTAGTTGTTTATTCTTATTCTTATTCTTATTCTTATTCTTATTCTTATTCTTATTCTTATTCTTATTCTTATTCTTATTCTTATTCTTATTCTTATTCTTATTCTTATAACACAAGTATATGTCGACCACTTCTACTTGAATAACTAATGCAAATCCCTTTGTCAGCTCTGTGTATTAGATAATTTCATTGCTCGGATTTTGATGCTGATTTCCTGCTGTACAATTCCATAATAATAATTTGACTAGTCTCAGGGGTCCAAACTGTTACCTTTGTCATGGGTTCTCCTTAATCACAGATGTGATGTTTTACCATTGACCCTGGAACTTGTGTAATTGCACAGAGGTGATCCATGCAACCACCTACTATGGCTACGGCTACTCCTACTATCACAACAGCTGCTACACATACATGGACATGTGCTCCCACGGCACCGCTAAGTCTTGGAAAATGAATTTGCCTGATGATGGAGAGGGTGCATTATCTGGTGGTACAGTCGAGTGCGTGTGGCCTGAGCAGACTAGCTGTCTCGAGCCCTCAGAATGGGAGCAGAAGTCTCTTGGGTCCTGGTAGGAGAATGGGCTGAAGCTGCAGTCTAATTCATCACAGCTCTGCAGGAAACAAGCAATTGTGGGGAGGCTTCATAAAATGAAAAAGAAAAAGAAAAAAAGAAAACCAGTGCAAAAGACACAACAGCTCTCACTGGACCAGGCATTTCCCATGGTCACTGTAGTTATACCTACCCAACTGTCAGCCTCCTTATGGCTTAAATGCTGACAAAGGGAGAGGAGAGGAGAGGAGAGAAAATGGACTATGAAACTAAAGGGAAAATAAAGATTAGGACTACAATGTAAAATAGTGGAAAAAGAAATTAAATAAAAGTACAAGAAATAAATAGTACAGAAAAGACAACAAAGACAGCAAAGGAAATGGCAGTAATGATATGGAAGATGAACAAATTAGATTAGATGAAAGGAAAGGACACCAAAATAAGAAAAAAAAATACAGACGGAATTAAAGAAAATGGAGTAAATGAAAGGAAAGGGAATTATGTAAAGAAGGGACTGAAAAAATAAAGCATTTAAGAAAAAGGAGAAGAAAGAGAGGAAAGGAAAGGAAAGGGTATGGATGATTACACTAAATCGAAAATAAAAATTAGAACTAAAGCGTAAATAAAAGTACAAGAAAGAAATATTACAGAAAAGACGGCAGAGGAAATGTCAGTAATGAAATGGAAGATGAACAAATTAGACTAGATGGAAGGAAATGAAAGGGAAGGAAAGGACAACAAAAGAATAAAACAAAAAAATAGAGGAAATTTATGCAAAAGAAGTAAATTAAAGGAAAGGACAAAAAATAAAGAAATTTATGAAAGCATTTAAGAAAAAGGAGAGGAAAGAAAATATAAGAAATGGAACAGAAGGAAGGCAAGGAGATTGGAAAAGAAAGTGAAGAAATGAAAAATGAATGAAGTAAAAGTAAAACAAAGAAAAAGGAAATAGAGGAGGGAAGAGAAAAAGTAAATGCATTTATATATATATAAGTAGATGGAAGAGCTCAGTGCTGGGAGGTTTCTGTATGTATGCATATTTACCATCGTATTAGCATAAATCTCAGCTTATGTTTTGTGTATACAGCGTGATTGTTTATCTTAACCACCAGTCACGAGGGGCTCCTCATTGAGGTACCGGATTGCGGGGACATGGCATGCTTAAGGGTTTCCGTGACAACCTGGGTTTTCTGTTCAATCAAGGCGAGGGGCTTCTAGATTGAGAGGTGGTCCTCGGGGGAGCTGTACTTCAATGGGCTCGGATGCTTTGCCACGGACGAGCCCTTTTAGAGAGACATCACAAAGTGAGATTCTGCTCAGAATGGGTACTTTGACGTCCCCGGCATAATTGGAAGCACTTTCCAAAGGAGCGTCCTTTTAAAATGCATTGAGCAAAAGACAACAGGGAGTATCCAATTTCGATTCCGCTCATGGACCTTTTCTACAGCTGCCTTTCACGCTTCTACCATATATGTTATGACCTGCCCATTTGTCAAGCTGCCAACTGTTGTTTTTTTTTGGTCTTGTTTTTTCATGATGTACCAAAGTAAAAAGCATCTTTGTGTATTGTTACCTGCTCGCTCAAGCAAATCTCCCTCTGTAATCTGCTTCTATCTAGTGCAGACCTTATTCTCCTTTTTTTCCCTTTTTTTTTTTTTTTTTTTTTTTTTACTCTCAGAAGTTGCATAGAGGTTTCATCATCTTGAGCAGTAGGAGCCAGCAGGGTATCGCACAAACACTACAGACAGGCTCATTTTTCACAGGTTGACTTCCCAGCTATCCAGCAGGATGTGTCACGACAAACGGTGGATATGTGACAGACTCGCGTCGTACCCGTGTCCTCGCATTAGAGCAAAGATGCACTGCGGCTTGTGGTCACACGCTTTGTGTGTCTATTAGTGTGTGTGTGTGTGTGTGTGTGTGTGTGGGTGTATGCGTGCGTGCGTCCGACAGTTTTTCTGTTTTTCTGTACACAACAAAACAGCATGTCTATGTGTTCACCTGCATATGTCTTCATACATTTTAACCGCTTTGTGGCATTGTGTCGAGCCGAGCAGACCGAAGGCTTGTGATCCGGTTACAGTGCAACATTTTTCCCTGCAGGCCTTAGTTCTCCGCCAGCCAACATCACCACCTCCGCCATGCCCAGCATCGTCACGCCCATCGTCAACGGATTCGCCGGCATCCCTCATCAGCCCAACGGACACCCTGCCGTGGAGACTGTATACAGCAACGGCCTGCCTCCCTACTCCACCCAGAGCCCCACTGCTGCTGACACCCTCCAGCAAGCCTTCACTGGTGTACAGCAATACACAGGTGAGACTCTGGAGCACTTTGTTTACTACTGTATTGCCAGGGTTTTACACTCGGTCATAAATGCTAAATGAATAGCAGCTACGAGGCAATTACTGCAGGGTGTTTACTGTAGGAGTGCAAGGTTGTAAGTATTCAGATTGTGTAGCACAGTGCCTCAGAACACAACATTAGAGGGGCTTTGATTACATGTTACATTTGTGTGATCGACCTTAACTATCCTTGACACCATTCTCTGTAGGTACACACTCCTCTCTTTCTAAACTCACTTCCTCTTTTTGCCCTTCTCTTTTTCTCCCGTCTGCAGCAATCTACCCTGCCACCACGCTGACTCCCATCGGCCAAACACTGCCCCAGCCACCCCAGGTCATCCAGCAGCAGCAGAGAGAAGGTGAGGGTGAGAGAACATTATTACTTTTACACTTCACACATCTCATCTCCTGAATTACAACAACATAGATAGAGAAGATTCACACAAAAAAAATGTGATTAAAGGAAAATTGAGACAGCTGGTTTAGGAAAAAAAAGAGTTTTAATCATACAACATACTACTAGAACTGTATTTTAGCAATAAAGTTGCCTCATTCACTGTATTTCTTTGAAGATATCTGAAGGTGTGTTGTGCAAGACTGAATCAACTACTTTAAAGCCATTTCATTCACTTTAATCAGGTGTTCAAACATGTTTAAAAGTCACAGATGGTCCAAGCAAAATTTTGGTATTGGTGTTCCTGTGTGTTCTTTGATTTCAGTGTAACATCCTGTATACAAACTATACAGATACCCAACGTTTGCATTTGTATGTGAATTTGCAAGTACTAAAATCTGATAAGCACTTTGGCCATATATTGCCATATCTTTCACACCTGACATCAGGGAGCTCTTGTTACAAAATGTGTGACAAGCTGATGAAACTCATCTGTCATCAGACAGTCTTACTTCTCAAGTCCTCGGGCCACAATGACTTGTACATGGGCTCCTATTCCTCTGGTTCTTCTGATCATTTTTGAATTTACTTGATATCACCAGTTGTCGAGCAGTTACTTTGACAAGAAATGCAAGTGTTGAATTCCTTCAGAGATGACAGGTTAGGATGGAATGTTTTAGAGAATTAACAGTATCTGTATCCATTTTTAAAAATTGTCTTTTACAAATATAGAAATATACTGCATTTCTTTGCAAATATTCTTACAAAATCATGTATTCCTGGAACTCGCATACATTTGATCTCGGATAAAACCATGAAAATGAGTACAACGCATTCAATCACTGAAACCTGGAATCATTTGAAAGACTTGGTTTATCTAAAATATCATATATTGCATGAAGATAATAAAGGGCTTGTAGAGAATGTTGTTGTTAATTTTAGATAAGCAAATGATTACAAACTTTTTTTTCTGTAAATAAAACACATAATATATTCTCTTTAGTATATGTATACATCCATTTATATACTTATTGATTTGTTTCCCTTAATAGGGAAAATTGGCAAACAGGGAGAAAACAGTTGCATTAAAGAAAGGTTTCAGAAGTGCACAGAGTCAAAAATGGAAGTGAAACTATGTTAAAACAAATTGAAATGTATTTTTTAGCATCAAATGATGTGATCAGTCATCCAACTTTATCTCGCCATACAGTCACATTTAATCTGGAGAGTTGGGTCGATGTAAATACCAATTTATATCTACCTAATTCACTGTCAGTCACACAGCATTAGCAAATCAAAGTGAAACACTTTTTTCTTTGTGTGTTTAAGAACAGTGATGGTTTATCACTGATTGTGTCACAGATGTCCAAGACAGCTCTTTTCACTTATCCAATTACATGAGTCAGATGTGAGACTGCATAGATGAAAATAACGAATTCACAGCGGCGTCTCTCTCTCCTGATTTTCATCAAACTCTCTTTCTCTCTGTCTCCCGCGGGATGTCTGCAGGTCCGGAGGGTTGTAACTTGTTCATTTACCACCTGCCACAGGAGTTTGGAGACAATGAACTCATGCAGATGTTTTTGCCCTTCGGTACCGTAATCTCTTCGAAAGTCTTCATGGACCGGGCGACTAACCAGAGCAAGTGCTTTGGTAAGTTTCTCACTACCACTCACTTAGTTAGTTAGGCAGCTGAGACAGTGTGAGAGTAGTACTGTAATACATCATTAAATACTGGGTTATTTTGCATATTAAGAGCCAAATTCTCATCATTACCACATTTTGACAACACATGTTTTATCTCATGTTGAATTGTATTATTTTTGTAATCTTTGTGTTACATATTGTCTAACTTTCTCAATACGAGCTATTGAGTTTTAGGCACTAAAGCAAATATACTTTCAACATAGAGGCATTTAAAAAACATTTTTTAACCAAATAAAATTAGTATTTGGTGACCTCTTTCTGACTTTCAATAGCATTATGGTTTCTCAGCACATCTTGCGTGCAGAATTTGAAGGGACTCTGCGAGTGTGGGAATCACTTACAGACAGACCCTCTGTGGGGGCTATATTATCACTTCCGGAACCCACTGCTCTTCTTTACGCTGGAAATAGTTCTTGATGCATTTGTTTGTATGTTTATGATAATAAACATGAAGCATCTGATTGTAAGGGACCCTTTTTTTGTTTTACAGAGAACTGTAGACATATATCACACGGCAACAGACAGAAAGGATTAAATGATCATCTCCCTGACTGACTGACCTGAATTTGCATTTTGATGACTGTTGTGTTTTGGCATCAGTGCTGTAGAGAAATAAAATGTGCTGAGTACATTGTAGCCAAACTAGCCATGATGCAGTCGATCAGACTGCATGTCCTTGTTTCTGTTTGGCAGCTGTGTGACCTGGAAACCTCGAGGTGCTGCATCAGCATCCTCATAGCTGCTCTGTAACCCCAATATCTGTCAATACCCTTACTGCTGAGGCTGATTCACACACCTCCTGTCCTATTTAGCTCCGTCAGCCTGCACACACCAACCAGCCACAGGGCTTAGAGAAACTTTGTGGAAGCGGGCAGTGATGGTGAGGGGAAGGGAGGCAAAGGACAATTATGGATCAGCATTTGTTTTCACTTTAAGGAATCACAGGGCCCTGGGCAAAATTGATCACCAGTCCCTTCCCCCCACGGGAGGGCTTAATAAGATATAAATTCATGAAAGAAGAGCTATTTGCCGTATTGACTTATACACTATGCATTTACAACATAATGTTAGGTCTGGGGAGGGAGGGAACACGCTGGTGTAATTAATCTGGAAGGGAGAAAGAGGGGATAAACCTAGATTGATGGGATGCAACTGACAAGTAAACACAAAGAAGGAGAGAAAGCAAACATGTCATCTGTGACAGGGCTGAGCTGAGGGTTTAAAGCTCTGAGTCTGCATCTTCTTTCCATCTTCATTCCTGCTCTCAACCCAAATGTGTGCGCCTAATGGCAGGTTATGGGGTCACCTGTTTTCCCTGCTTTCCTGCTTTCGTCCAACATCCCGTCTTGCCGCCGAGCTTTCACCCTAATGGGCCAAAGCTGAGTGTTGCAGACCCAGCAGACTCTCTCCCAGGCGGCCGTGGACGTGGAGAGGCTCCTGCTGTTTTTCATGGGTCATCAACTGTTTCTAATGATGCCACAGACACACAGGGGAGTGCATCCAGTGAAGACACACTCCAATGCAATTTCTGGTCACTGAGTTCTCAGGGCTTGTTTTTTCTTTTTTTGTTGTTTTTGTTTTTTACACATGGTGGATTCGGGGTGTTTTACATGGGTCTTTCTTGCACACAGAGAAGCTTTTGTGTTTGCAGCCCTCTGCTCTCCTGATGATGAGCAGTGTTTGTTTCATGCTTTGATTAAACGGCTTTGTGTCGTGACTCATTAATTTTTCTCGTCTGGAATTTCCAGTGATAATTAAAAGTGAGAATAGCATAAAGTTAAAAGCAGTACCCAGTAAGCAATAAATTAAGCTAAATAAAGAACACATGGACAAAATGATTATGTATATTCTTTAGAATTATCAGACTGATTCTTTGCATCATGCCGTTTTCTTATTTTCCCCAGTTGCATACCCTACAATCCTGTGAATTTCAAGACGTGTCTTACTTCCCCACATGTCTCTCAGAAGGACCACAAAACAGCTTGAAATGACTTTTCGTCCAAACAAAAACAGTCAGCAAGGAGACAACATGGGGAGAGAATGATGTCTTAACAGTAACAGCCCCATACTTGTTGCATTTAGTGCCCCACCATGTCTGTTATCTTGCACCAAAGCAGCTGGTCGAAACTCAGTTGGAACACATTGTTTAACCCTTCGGACACATTAAACTGAGAAAAAAAGGTGTATTTCCTTTCCTTCAACAGGCAACTTCATAGATTAGTGTCACAGCTGAGAGGGAGCTGCTGCTTCAGCAACACCAGGTAGACTGCTACAGGAGGTTGACAGGTGATGGTGGTCATGCTGAGAGAACATTTAGAGATCTTTGTATTTTTTTTTTCCATCGTTAACATCATTGTCAACTTGCTCTTCTGGCTCCACCTCAGTAATATGCTATAATCTTCTCCTAATGTCTCACCTCCTACCTATTCTCAATTAGCTTTAATGAACTCGTTCTTCCTTTCCCCCCGCAGGTTTTGTCAGCTTCGACAACCCTGCGAGTGCACAGGCAGCTATTCAAGCCATGAATGGCTTTCAGATCGGAATGAAGAGGTTGAAAGTCCAGCTAAAGAGACCGAAGGATGCCAGCCGCCCTTACTGACACAGCCTACCTTCAGTATTCATTGCAGCAGCACAGGTGAACACCCTGTAATGTTTCTGAGAGCTGTCGCATTTTGGAACGTTTTGATCCTCACCACTGTTTCTGTGTAAGCTCAAGATTTAACTCCGGTTTAAATAGTGTCAGCTGAATTTCCCCACCGTGCTAATGGACCAAAGCTGCCCTCCTGACTCCTAATGATATCCTGAATTTAAAGGCTTATAGATTTCTTATCTATTTGGCAGATAAGTAGACGAGAAGTGAGTTCACACTAAAGCCTTGCATTCACTTGTCCCCAAAGTTGTAATAGCTGCAGAGATGAGAGTCTGATTTCATATGCAGCACAGCAGGCTTTTTAATTATGGGAAAATCTGTCATCATTGTGATTGACAAAGATTGATTGGTAAGCCAGTGTGGGCTGGCTTTCTCCAGACCATTACACTGGTATAATAGAGCCATATTGAACTATCCAAAGGTTAAAGAAATGAATCTTTGGATTGACAGTTTAATGAGCAGTGATATTTGAAATTGCCTTTTTTTTTTTTCTTTTTGCTTCTATTTTTCAGATTTTAGAGGACACGTGAAGATTTTTCGGAGGAGTTAAACTTTTATTTCTTTGAAAGCAAAATATGTTTTAAGAAAAAAAAAATCAACACCTAAGGAATTTTTGAAGACATATCAGCGGTTACTTATGAAGACATGGGCTGTGGTAGACAAAGAAGATGTGAAACAGGTGGAAGAAGAGGAGGAGGCGCGTCACCGGGGGACGTAACAGTAACAGATGGCACAGTGCAAGGAAGACAGGAAGAAAAAAAACTGGAAAAAAGACGTGATGATGAGACTGAACAACAGAACTTTTTTTCTTGTTGAGACTTGAATTGTCAATTAAGCAACAAACAAACAAAAAAGCAGCAACAACAAATAGATTTCTATATACATATTATATACACACACACACACATACACACACACACACACATATAAATATATATATATATAAATATATATAAGGAAAGAGGCGCTTGTGGCTTTTACTGTACTGGACAAATGAGGGTTAAAACTTGAAGATAAAAAAAAAAAAAAAAAAACCAGTGGAAAGAAGAGGCTCTTCTGTACGTCCACTAACAGACTTTCTTTCTCTTTCCCTCTTTCTCTTATTCTCTCACCGTCTCTCAGCAAGCGCAGAACTATGACTCTTGGAGGTCACTGAGGTTTCCATTAATAACAGTTGAACTGCAAATCTTTCACCCCAAAGGGACCAAAGGACCAAACATTTTTATTGTTCCGAACGGTAATATATAGTATTAATGATACTAATACTACAAACTACTACTAATATTATTACAAGTTAAACTTAAGAAGAAATACTAGCTTCAGGTTGAAAAAAAAAAAAAACGAACAAAGGGTTTTTTGATTTCTTTTGCTTTTACATTTATAGCTACTGGGTTTGAGATTATTAAAATCTTACAGGAAAATGTATTAAAAAAAAAATAAAGCTATACTATTTTAGTGGCGTAGAATATATGGGTTAGACAATATTTCGGGCATGTTCAGATATATTCTTTTACCTCTCATGTCTTCGCTACATTGCATTGTGACATTTCACCTCGGAAGTGTGGCCTGTGTGTGTGTATGTGTGTGTGTGTGTGTGTGTGTGTTATTGTGAGAAGAAAACAGTCCCTGTTGTAGTGCCAAACATGACACAGCAACACCTACACAAATCAAACATCAGAAATGTACACTTTGTTCAGCCAGGTAACACTGTCCTCTCCTCTTGTCCCCACATGTCGGCTCCATAACGGATCGTTATTGCAAAACATTCCTCGTCATCATTAAAGCCTTGATAGTACAGATAATCTGACCATAAAGCACTGTGGTAAAAGTGCCACCCGGCTGAGCTGGATGCGCAGCAGTAAAACAGCGCGGCATCTCTAACTGCTTAATAAAATATACAAATGAGCCTGACAGCAGTTGTAAAAATTTCCATCGGTGTGTCACAGTGGTCCCTGCCGGGTCGTGCCCTCTCCCACTGCCAAGCTCCTCCAGCTGCTCTCAGCAGGCGAGAGCAGACTCCCCTCCTGTCTTACCCTCGTCCTTCCTCTCTCCCTCTCTTTCTCTTTTCCCTCACCTTCAAGTGCCAGCATATCTCTCTCGTAATAGGGACCATCAGTTCACAGGGGCCCCAAAGCTAACCACAGCATAATTAGGATAATGATGATATTGATCAGATGGGGAATAGCTCCACGGGGCAAGAAGATGCACAATCAATCACACATTGGCATTTTGAATGAATTGACTGAGTGACAGATTTTATTTTTCTCTCTGTGACTGAATGGGAGTCTTTTCCTCTCATACATGCATGCATAGTATCAGAAAGGATCCCAAATCAGAAAGTGGTGGTAGATCCTGCGGGATACTTTGGGGGAACGTACGACGACGTCATTAAGGCAAAGAAAGGTTTACGTTGCTGCAACAAGATCTGTAAATAGTGTTTTAGAGTAGATTGTACAAGTTCTTCAGTGAAGAGCAGCTGTATATATATATTTTGATTCTTTCCGAAGGGTATAATAGCACAGTGAGAGCTTGTACACAGTGAGAAGCAGCCTGGCATTACCAGCCTTAGGAGGTCAAATTAAGAGCAAAATGATCCATCAATTAGACAGCAGCAGGCCTGTAAGTGTAGCTGCTACAGCTGCTGCTGCTCCAACAAGACGACAGCTTACCATTAGCACCGGTCACACGTGGCTCCTGTACAGTGTGGTCACGACACATCATGTCATATAAGATATGATTAATTAACTTAACTAGGGTCTGCAGTGATGTTTTCCACACACACAAAACACACACATTCAATACTTTCGAGATGAAATCTTTCTTCTTAAGTTTCCTGTTTATATCAATTACCTTTTTTTGTGTGCCACCATTTCTCATTTGTTTGCTTAACTTGCACTCAGTTATGCTTTCTTCCTTGTTTTTTTTGTTTTTCTTTTTTTGTGTCTCAAAGTACCATTAACTGACTTTGTTGCTCTCAGGACTCTGTGAGACCTCTGATCATCATTCTTAACTTGGGAAACATTAGTGCTTCAACAATCTTCACAATGCTGCCCTTTTCACAAGAGCAGAGTCCTCAGAAAATGTGGCATCAATGAGTCTGTATGCTTGTACAACAGATGTTTCCTCCAAAATGACTCTCCAGATCCTGATAACTCCACACTCTCATTTAATGCTACTTTGGCTCAGCTGCTCTTTTTATTTGAGTAGTTCGCTGGATTAGTGTTGCTAGAAAGCGGGTACATCATTTCCAGAACACCATAGGCCTGAATTCTACCTTCATTCAATGTATAGGCTGTTCTCTTGCGCCATTATTTAGACTATATGAGGTGGAACGTTTATAAAAAAAATGCCTTTTCTTATCACGTATTGCCAAATTATGCAAGCATATCCACTACATTTCCTCATCAAACTTTAAACGTGTGCCAGATTTTCTTACAGATACAACATGCTATAAATGTGTTAGTTAGAAAATGTTTACACAGTGAAACATTTGATTTCGTGATGGAGTTTAACATTATGGAAGGGGGGCTAGTTCGGGCTACAATTATCTTTTTCTTCTCGACTGTCAGCTTTAGGAAGCTGTGATATGTGATATATGGCCTCGTTTCCCCAGGCCAGACTGGGCCTTATAAACACTGTCAAAAATCTTTTCTTATGGGATTTCTACTGGAGATTTTTATTTTAATTATTAAAATCAAATTAAATTTGGCCTTGGCAACAGCTTGGGTAATGCAAATTAAAGATGCCAGCTGTTGCTGAAATGTAACAAGTTTGACAAGATGTTGACTTCATTTCATTCTCCAAAGGAAAAAAAAAGATATTCACCAAAATGCAGTTAAAAAGGTGAAGGTTTGTGGATGGAGGCTGCTTTCCAATGTGATTGAGTTTGCTGTTGTACATGTGGTAGATGAGTCTATATATGAGCATATCTACAATAGCATTTAAAGAAAGTTAAATCCACTGAAATCCCAAAAAACAAATAAAAAGAGTTCTTTACCATCTCTGAATTACTTAGAAAGAAAGGAATTGTCAATAATGAGCCCAGTAGTGTTTTTAAGCTGCATGCAGTTGAGCTGAAGTCAATCTTTTACATCGTTTTCTCTCATTTTTATAATTATTACTATTATTTTTGACGTTTATCATGCTGCCATGGTGCCCTTTCAATTTCTGAGCATGCTCAATGGGTTCCGGGAGGGTTAGAGACTATGATTATGGTACTACTCGTATTACCAATATGATTCTTTGACTATGGCTTGAATGCTAAGGATAGTAGCTTATTATAAATATGATAGCTGTATATTATGGAAAGTCAGCACAGGAACTTTTTTTTGGGGTACATAGAGTTTTTAGGGTTCAACTTTGTGGGGGGAGGGGGGTGGCTCGGGGAGGGGGGGTGTTCGCTTTATAAAAATGTTAACTTTCTGGTTTCTCAGCACAAAGCATACAAAAACATAGAAACAGCAGTACAGAGTCTGTGGGCAGACTTCACTGACGTACAGGGCGCAACAAGAGGAATCTCAGTACTATTCTTTGAACGTAATGGAGAAAATGCTGTTTACAGGTAGTATTGCTTTTACTTTGTTTTATTTATTTTTTCCTGTTTATTTTTAAGAAGAGTGCCACCTGTTTCCGTGGCAGTGTCAGTACAGCATGAATTAACTGACAGGGAAAGCAGTATCTTTTTTTATAAATAAGGAAAAGAAAAAGCTTAAAAAAAAACACCAAAATAAACTTTTAAAAACAACATGTTCTGTATTAGCCTGAGAAACCAAACTTTTTTTCCCCTATTGAAGTTTCTTAATACTTGCTGCTTAGATTACTTCATATTAATGATTGATGATTCATTAATTTTATAATTAATTATTCTGTCAAGTATGCAACTTGATGTTAGTTTATTTATTTATTTATTTATTTATTTATTTATTTATTTATTTATTTATTTATTTATTTATTTATTTATTTATTTATTTTATTTTATTTTATTTTATTTTATTTTATTTTATTTTTCCTGGTTATGGTAAGATGAAGATCTGTATCAAAAAGAAATGCTTATTGGGGCTTTTCTCTCTTTCTCTCCTTTTTTCCAATTTTACAATAAAAATTCAAACTGGATGTTTCATTTCCCTGCTGTTTTTCTGAATGCTGTCGACATGACAGAGCAGTGATAATTGTGAAATCACCTTGAAAGAATCCAATCATAACATTTCTCCAGTTTTTACCTTCAATCTGTGTGGGATATTTTATTTCTTGGTTTCTGTAATGTATTGGGGGGGGCTATCATTTACTTTTCAAGTAAAACATTGTCAACTGTGTGATGATACATCAGAACTTAGGCATTGTCTGGATCTACATCCAACAGAGATGCACATGCAGCTTTGCTTGTGTCTCCATTGCAGTGCAAGTCTGAAATTCGAAGTGCATTTGTCTGCAAAAAACATTATTCAACAATGCAGACCATGCTGATATCCAGAAATCAAATATTCATAGACAACTGAGGCTGTTTTACATTTAATTGTATCGTTTTATTTTCATATGTTGTGGTTGAAACACAAGATGGGGCAGTTTTCTGTTGCTCTCACAGAGTCAAAAAAGTCCTGGGTGGTGCAGTACATAAGAGGATTTTGATGATCTGTCAGCTTGGAGAGCAGAGACTTTACCGGTTAGGTCACCTGATGCTGCTTTGCTGCAGGCAGACGCCTAGAATGTGTGTCAGGAGAACATATGACGGGAACAGAACACGCCGAAATAAAACCACACATAAACATCAAGCATTTCTCCATCGGGAGGTGTCATGGAAAAGGCTGTGAGACACAGGCCGGGGAACAAATAGCGTTACAATGTTGACAAGCAGAAAGCAATAAGTTGATACAAGAAAGGCATTGAGTATCAATCAAGGTTACAAAACTGCAGCACTGCTTTGAGGCCAGAAGGTAAATCTTATGCAACATCTGTTGAAAGCTGAATTGCCTCTCCGTGTACATCTTGTAATCATGGTCTCCATATACCGCGCCTCATTGCAAAAAAAAAAAAAAAAAGGAGCAGTGCAGCCGAGGCACTGTGTTCACATTTTGCAGTGCAGTGACAGATATGGAAGAAAAAAATGAGAGGGATGAAAAAGTTGAGCTACTGGCTCATGAAATAAATTGTCCCAATTACAATAAAGTGTGGCTCTTGGTCAGTGTGCGCGGCAGGCAGTTCATCTTTATTACAATCAGTTAATGAAAATCAATCCTCCTCCTGATAAACTCTTATCTCCACGGCCTTTGCGCACCCCTCGTGCCGGGGAGATAATAAATTAGGGTAATATTGCCTTTGATGAGGGAGTGAATTGCAAATTATTGTAACTTTCTAAGATTTATGATGCAGATGCTTAATTTCCGAGCTGGGTTTTTCAGGGCGTCAGGGTGCTGGGGGGCCATTTGTTAAAAGTTTGGTGACACAGACTCGTTAATAAAAATACACACACACAGACAACCAGGTGCTCTCAGCTGTTCCCTACTGTTACAGTAGCAGAGGAGAGCAGTGCTGAAATGGCAGGAAGTCCAAGCTTGTTGAATCTGCAGAGCGTTTTCCACCTCTAACTGTGAATACATATGAAGAGGCGGAAGCCCGGGGGATGCAGTGTGTTTACTGGAGTAGCACTGCCAATCATGAAATCCCCCCCCACCCACCCCACCCCACCCCCCATCCCTACCCGCACCCCCACCCCATCCCAACTCTATCGCACAACCCAGGAGTGTATGATTTGATATGTAGGTCAATACCCATTCTGCTGTGAGCCACTGGGTGAGATATGTCTAGTTGCTCGCTGTCACTGTGATTATTGAAGAGACACAGAAAGATCGCGTTGGTCAGGTATGAGAGAGCCTGCACGAAGAGATAGCTGCATAATTGCAGTGACGAGAAGCCAAAGACAAAACGCAGGCACACACACACACACACACACACACACACACACACACACACACACACACACACACACACACACATACACACACACACGCACGTGCTCATGCCAACTCCATGAGAAATGAATAACTTCTCACTCTTTGTTCTGCAGCAGTGACCCATGAAACAGGATGCAATGTGTGTGTGTCTGTGCATGTGTGTGTGTGTGTGTGTGTGCGTGCGTGTGTGTTGGACGTCTTCCTCCACGGCGCTACAATCAGACAGTGAGTGCATCATTAAGCAAAATGCTCCGGCACAGAAGGTTAGGGTTACGAGCCATCAGGAGCTGCAAGAATGATGCAAGGTGATCATTTGAGGAGCAAACACAATCTCACAAGGGCAGCTGAATGAGTTCACAACGATGGCTGACCAACATCTTCTGCATCATTTAGCCTCAATAAATCAAGCGGGAGTCCAGGCTGCCAGAATGCGCCTCATGTAACATGTTTGATGTCACATTCACTTTTCTTCCTCTACATTAGCTGCTACTCCTGGTGATTTCATTCTTGGTGAAACAAAGTCAACTCCTGCATCGAGGCCTCAAGTCTCTTTTGTGTCGCATAAAATGCTTGCGAGCATTAACATCCAAGTCCATGTGAGCCGTTTAATGATCTGAACACACTTGATCATCTAAGGATAGTAAAATTTCTCCTCATCAAGGCCACCTCGTTTATATCTAAGGAACATTTTGCATTAAGACAGCCATCAATCTGTCCATTATCAATCAAGGAGAGGACTCACACACCACTATCTATTTATCTTGCCAAGTGCTCTATTAATATCAAATTAATTTCCCCATTGAGAGTATCAATCACTCACTCATCCCCCCCTCAACTCATTAGCTTTGTAATTGTCCTTGTTTACAAGGGAAAGTCAAGGCAGGATGGTTTCAAGAGGGTGGACAGTTTGGTGTCCTGCTAACATGCTACTTGCCGGATAGAGTCTCAGCGAACACATGTGTTGTGCTTTCCTTTACAGTCTGTAGAGAACTGGAGTTTCTTCGCATCATTTCCCTTTTCTATTTACTTAAAAAAAAAAAAAATGTACAGTGTTCATTGTCCATCAGTGAATGGATGGATATTCCAAGTTTAAAGTGTGCACAAGTTGTGAAGAGTCTCACTGCTTTTCGACAGACTGAGAGTGTGCTCTCACATGAGGTTATTATATAAGTTGTACTGTCTGACAGTGCTGTCAGAACACTGCTCAGCAGACGACACGAATCATGGCCAGACTTGAGTCTTTTTAGCTTTGTTTGAAACGACGAAATGTGAGGCCATGCAGTGAGACTGTCATTGATTCTCAGCTGGAGTTCTGCCGAAAGACAAAAATTCATGCATTTTATTCAGAACATGTACGACAAAAACCAACAGAGACAATAGGAAATATGCTTTATGCATAAAACATTTATTAGACGTTATTGCCAATTTTTCCGTTTAGGAGCAACATGGGTTGAGGTGATTTTTGTTTTTTTTATTGTTTTGCATTGAAAGTGGAACAGTTATTAATTATTTGATTTCCATACAATATAATCACCAACATTGCTTCACCATAAGTCTTCAATATATCCTGTATATATCAGGGATTAGCGGTGGTTGACCAATCTAAATAACATATACTGTATGTTTAAATACTGTGGAGCAAATTACTATTGAAAAAAGGTTCTTTGCAAATAATCTAAAGCTGTAACCATCTACAGTTCATAATATCCCCAAATGAGTCAGGTGATCTGGATAGAGTTCTGTCTGCAAGAGACAAGGCCAAAATGTAATATGTTGGTTGGATGTTAATTTATTTTTTTTTTTTTAGCCCTCAGGCTTCACTGCATTAAGGACAGACGCGACTCTGTACTGGGGACCACAGTTTAAACCCCAGGAACATTTCTAGAAATCATTTGCAGTGAAAAGAGTTCATAGCGCCAACAAAAATGCAAATAAAAACCCATTGTGCAAAGAAGAAGCCATATGTGAGCACAAAGGCCATCTCCTCTGGAGCAAAACTAATTTAAAACGGTTTGAGGCGAAAAGTAAAACTTCTTTGTGGTCAAATGAATCCAAATGTGAATCCCCCCCCCCCCCCCCCCCCGGATTCTGTTTCCTGCAGACAAAGGATGACAGACAGTCCAGCTTAATATGACTATGCAGCCTGATGACCAGCCTCTTTTCATGGGGCACACGGTTAAATAACACCTATGGTGTTGGGAAATGTACACATCTGCTCCCTTTAAAACTTCAATTTAGCTACATCAGCAATACGATGTTGGACCACAGATTGCCTCCATCGCAGCAGTGTGGATGTACAGTGGACAAGACCGGGCGCTGAAATAACTGAAGACCCTTCGGGAGAAAACAGCTTGTGCATTATAAGAACATCCAGGATGTTTGAACTGCTTCAATCTTCCATCAGACAAAGGAAAAGAAAAGGGTTCCTTCCAGAAACACCAGCAAAGGGTCCCAACATTACGTAGTTCACAAGCTGTTGTTGAGAAGAATAAGATTTTGATTGTTTTTTTACTTATGTTGCACATTTGAAAGTTTTGGGAGTGTTTTACATGAAAACAAGCAAGCTTGGAGTTTTAGTCTTTTCTAGTCTTATAATAAAGCAGGTTGTTATTTGTATTTTACACACAGTCCCAACATTTCTAGAAATGACACTATACTGATTAGGTTAAGTGTGCTGTAAAGCGGAAGACATGAACAAATGTACATAACGATGAGTCTCAGGATGAAACTGTGACAATCTCTCATAACTGGACTCTTCCTTCTTATATTAAAAAATAGGTGATGAAGTCATCAAATAAAAACCTAATTTGGGCCATCTGGAATGGGGCTTCACTTGTGAGGAAGTGAAAAATCATGAGGCATTTTATCGACTTATCTCCTGTTTCATGTGGTTCCCTGGCGTGTTGTCTTTATTTGAAGAAATGGAACACGGGGAGATTAGATACGACTGCATGTGTGATGAAACATGCTGTCACTCATACTTATTAGGATCAGGATACCTTTCGCTTGATTAAAAAATATAAATTAACTCCACATCCACTGATCATCACTGAGCATCAATTCTTAATGTCTTCATAAAGGGTGTGCGCCAGCGTTCGCGTTTTCATTTTTAATGGCAATAAAAAAGTGATCACGGCTCCGGTGTCGCATCACAGTGCTCAGTCTTCATATATAGTGCAAATATCAGCATTGTGTGCCGTTGTTGTTGACTCGAACCTGGTGTTAACCACAGACTAAATCCTATTTGGAGCCATGCAGCGCTCTGGCAGACAAAAGCAAAGCCAGCAGCCAGCTCAGCACTCAGAGGTAACATTTACACAGGGGACTGAGAACATACTGTGGATCCCTACAGCTACACAGCCAGCTTGTCAAAACTGTCTTTAGACCGGGAGCTGTCAGGCCTTATTGACTGAGGACACCACCAGGACAGAGCTGGCATTGCAGGTGGGGAAAACGCTGCTACAGCAAAACACAGTTTGGGAAATCTTTGCTGTTTGGACAGACAGTAGATATACCCTTATATCAATTATAAAAGAATCCTAAATCAAAGAGAAAAATCGAAATCTTTGGTAAAATGAAAAAATAGGGGCACGGCTTTAAGTCGGGAGCGTCCAACACTTTAATACAGAAAATTATAGATACAGCACAACACGTATTAGTTTACTTTTCTTACAAGAACTCCAAATAACCTACTAAACACAACAAATGTAAAACATATTACAGTTAAAACATCTATACACTGGCAAATGTACACAATATAAAACATATATATACACTCTTTTAATATATTATTATATAAAGATTTGTTTTTTTTTCTTTTACCTTTAAAAACAGGAAGCCAAACAGCTTGAAGATGGAGTGTTTCACAGAAAATGAGTCCTGACAGAAAGGGTGAATATTCCAGACACATCATACATTATGGGTAGGTAGTTTTTACAAACTGTTGTTGGATCCTGTGTATTTAGCATGCCCATTAAAAAAAAAAAGAAAAAAAGAAAAAACAGATGAAAGAGAAGAGAAAATTGCATTTTAAATACACAAAATTTTGCAGTTAATACTCTGTGATGTGTTTTCTGGTAATAATGTTTTATAAAGGATCTGGAAGCTGAATGGGTCATTACATTACAAACAACAACCTGCACAGAGAGATATTGAACTTCACAGTGAAGTATTCAGGAGTATATTCAGAATTGATCTTAAAAACATGATATATTTACATTTAACTCATTGAGTTTTTAGGTGACCGATATGAACCAATCATTAGCAACACCGTGATGCTGACAGACGTTGGAAACTGAATCCTAAAGTTTACATGTAATAATGTTTGTTTTCAAAATGTGCATTTATGAATCCATAGAAAATGCATAATGTGAAACTCTCATTCTTGTTCAGAAATCCTTCTGATGATGAAAACAGAAAAACTGCAAAAAATGTCAACATTGCAAACTCCTAAAAAGCCCCACCCAACCCCAACCCCCCCCCCCCCAAATACCTATAGGTATGCCCTTAAGTCACTCATTCCTCAAGCTGGTAATGCTTCCATATTGTCTTTGTCCATGTACCTCTTCAAAAAAACAACAACAAAAAACTGAATCTTTTTTTTACAAAAGCAACAGAGTGAGAAGTAGGAGTGAGAGCAGGGTGCCGTTGGCTGCCGCTGCAGCCGGTGTCTTTGACACTCCTCGGTTGTAAAGATGAGGAGTTCTTGGGGAATTCTGCTTCAGCTTACTGGGCGGCAGCGCCTTTAAATCCTCTAGCGCGCCGTAGGCTGCCATGGAGAACTCAGGATCTCCTGTGGTCAGCAAGTCAAACACGCAGGACTGAAAGTAAACGTCCTCCACCTGCAGGGTCTCTCGACACTTGGCCGTGGCCCGCTCCACGGTGTAGCTCTGGTGAGGCGGCCGCAGAGGACCCAGCTCCGTGCTGGTGCCCTGCAGGCGGGGCTGCTGGCTCTGCCGGCCCAGCATGTGCTCCTTGATGAGCTCATTACGCGGGCAGCCGTGCAGGCAAAGCTGGAGGCCGCCGTTGTCCTCTGAGAAGTCCAGGGTGTCTTCCGGCATGCGGATGGCGAAGGTCAGGTAGCTGCCCACACGCCGGATGATGATGGAGGTACCAATGTAGCGCGCCTGGATCTTCACCTGCCGGCCGATGCCAGAGCCGCCCCGCTCGGAGATGGTGAGGCTGCCACTCTCACCGCCACTGCGAGTCCCATCCTGAAAAGCCAGGGGCAGATCCTCAGTGGTGGCCTGGTAAACCTTCTGGTCTGTGCATCCGTGGTAGGACTTGAAGATGACTGTGATCTGAAATTTGGAAAGAAATTACATTTGTGTCAAAGAACAGATTACAAAATTTCACACAATTTATTCCTAAAACAGACACAATGAACACTTTGTCATGATGTTATAATATAAATAATACTCAGTGGTTGTTTTTTTTTACTATGGGGTAAATCCACTGGCGGCCACAAGGGGGCGGCAACAAACCAAATATCCCAGAAGCAGCCTTTTCCAGCACTGGGATGATGCTTCACACTGCCCTCTTCCTTAATTAACCTACATTCTCACATAATCTCAAGTAATTTATACAAGCCCTTTTACGGCTTGTTTTGTAACGTACATAAGACCTGCTGCTAAGACTGAAACAACAGGAGAGTCCAAAGTAAATATCATCACCCCAACAGGTTTCAAACTGACAATGCCAAGTACTGATTGATCTCTATCATCACCCATCCTCATACTACCTCAAACAAAGCTCTGCTAAATGCCAGCAAACCCACCGGTTGGATGTTGGATCAAACGGCACAGTTTTGTAACGGCCTTCAACCCTCCTGGCACTGCTGGTGTTTGCTCAGTGACTGACTGTGATTTGTATTCCAGCTGAGCTTTGAAAAATTGGGGCCTAACCTCTGTTTCTTCAAAGTATCTTGACAAAACGGAGGCTGTGGTTATGCTTACACTTGAGGGGAATACTGTTTTTGATGGATGATTTCCTGTCTTAAGTCTGGCAGCTGAAAACAACTCCGCAAGCATGAAGGGGGCATGCGGGTGCTGGTGGAAGAGACACCCACAGGACAGGTTTCTATCGGGGAGTTTATTCTGAAAGTCCTGATGCAACATTGGTAGAACTCAGTTTATAATCGAGTTAAAATAAAACTGAGGACTCATTAAACAGTGAAAACTAAGTTTGGGTGACAAATGCAGCTTGATGAAGTTGCTCCTACTAGACAGAGTATACACTTAGGATTTTCTTTGCCAAATTACAGACACAATAAAGGTTTAAAACATCTGTGAGGTGGAGACTGAATGAGCAGGCCGTTGCTTCTGCTTGCCAATTATTCCTTTATTTTTCCAAATTATTCCATATTTACACAAAAGCGCCCAGTTAATTATTTGACCAGAGGGGCAAAAAAACATTCCAGATAGCGGCGGTGGAGGAAAATGTTTGAGTGAACGTTAATCACTACCATATGACCACCCATGTGTTAAAGGTAGAGCGCTCAAGCATGTCTGTGATTCAACACCACTGAAAGACTGCCCTCCTCTCGCTCTCTCTCTCTCTCTTTTCCCCTCATAGATCTGAAGGAGCTCCAAGACATGAGGAATGCTGGAGACTCGAGAGGCACCGTGGAATGACGATTAACTTCACATGTTTGATACTTTATGTCGATGCATAAGCTCGCAAGTTAGGGGTGGAAAAGATGGCCTGCTTGTTTGGAGCAATGCTTTCAGACGAACACAGCACACAGTTGATGTGAAAATGGTGGGGCAATAGTGTGGTGTTTACTCAAAGTACTTTGAAAACAATGACCAGCCAATCAGGTCTGATTTAGTGAGTATGAAATGAAGTACTCATTTCATGGTACCCTGTAAACCAGTGGCACCAAATATGATTGAGATCTATCTCCAGGAGACTATAAATCACTTTTCCCCCGAACCTTTCTCTATTGATTTACTCTTTCTTTTTTTTAACACTTTAAACTATGAACAAACCCATCTATTCTGTATTAATGTTTGTAAATTATATTGTGAAAAATAACAACTAAGCTCAAGACAAAAACATAAAATTAATTTTGTTATTTCAAGGGCTCACAAGAAAAAAAGGTGTTGCTATAAATGTATCCTCACCTTGCTGGTTGCCGTGGCACTGGACCCAAGGACAACTGGCACATTGGTCACCTGCACCGACAGGAAGCGATTGTCAATCAGAGGCCACGCCCCCTCCACCTTGCAGGTCTGAAACTCTTCCCGGAAAGTCCGAAGGTGCGGGTCTCCAAATAATCCACAGTGGGCGTATTTCTTCTGCTGGCCGGCCGAGCCCGACACAAGGACCCGATTCTCGTAGTTGCAGAGCTCCGACACAGCCGGCCGGGACGTGCTGGGGACCTTGGCGGAAGAGGTGGGCCCATCGCTTGAGCAGTTGTGCTGAGAGAATAACTCCTTGATCCGAAAGACAGCCGAGTGGTAGACCAGGTCGCCCCTGCAGCTGCGCGCCTGCCGCCGAGTGCACAAGGCGTAGGCCCGCAGGGCGATGCAGTAGTCCACATCCAGAGCCACGTCGTCCTGCAGACCACTGGACGGTGAGGTAGAAGCCACATACTCCGCATTACAGCGCTGAATTCGACACTGCTGGCAGTGAGCTGCAAAACAAAAGACAAATCGCCATAAATTTGCCGTGCAGTTAAAATATTCTCACATGTCTGTGAATCTCTTGTATTTAATCCCCAAATATATTGGTTGGGGAGGAAAAAAAAAACCCAGCTGCTAAACAATTCCAACAGTATGGAAAACAAATCCTCTTACTGAGAGTCTCATCCATCTGACATTTACAGATGCATTACCTCAGCTCAGAGCATGAGGCAGCACTCAAACTTTTCCACTATCAAGTTAAGCTCAATCAGGAGAGCCATTAAAACCCAAATGGGTGAGCTCACGAGGCGCTGATCCCACACTGTGCTCCAGAGTCAGTCAAAACTTATTTCCCCCAACTAGCCCTCACAGAAATTCACTGTTGGAGGAAACCAACCTGTGTTAGTTCGCCCAAGGGGTGCTGAATGTGGTTTGGCTGTTGCTCAGGTAACAGAAGCCCATTAAGGTACACTGCATGGCACCGCAGGGCTCAGTGCATGGTTGCAGCTGACTTAAAGAGGATTGCTAAAGAAGATCGGGGAAATAGTCCCACGTGGTCAGAAACTTGGGGTCCACACTGTGAAAAAAGTGGGAGGCAGCGGAGCAAAGCCCAAACTCTGTACATCCGGTCATGACTCACAAGTGGTGTATTGTAATCAAAGAAAACAAAGAAGTATAGATGCTACTGTGTACGTTATGGGTTTGCATTCATTTCAAATCAGGGTCAGGCACAATCTACAACAACATTCATCACCTTTATTACAGAAAGCCCTGGATCAATTTTGACAGACTGCTCTGCTGATTGCAACACAGCAAATGTGTTTAGACTAAGCTCCTTCAAATCTCTAAACAGCCTGGACAAAGGCAACAGGATGAGCATAAGGATGCAACACCAAGACACAAATGTTTTGGCATCATTTCTTCCACTTTCATGAGCCTGATGCACTGAGGAAGTAGCAGAGATGATTAATGTGTCACACAGTATCTGTACTTCAACACGTGCCTTGATAAAGCCGTGATGGACTGAGAAAGGTCAACTTGGAGGCATCCCTCCTCTGAATTCCAGCAGATTTGCCCCTTGTCTCGCTGCGGGGTCACAAAAGTCTGCGGTGACTGACACATTTTGACAATGGCTGGCTATACAAATATCAATGGCCACACATCTCCCCAAATGGTCTTTAGGATACAGAATGTAGTAAGCCAACAAGTATGAGGACCATGTGGGGAACAAGAGTGCAGAAGTAAACAAAATAACCAGACAATCTTTGTAGTTTATAGATTAGTCTGAAAAGAGTTTAATCCTCAAAAAGGTTTCATCAACAGAAATACTAATGGTGCTCTATTGGGCCCAGTGCCAATGTTATTTGAGCAAAACATGTGGCCAAATCCAATTTCACTTGTGTTAAGCAGTGAATAACAAATATAGTCATATTAACTACATCTGAATGATAATATGATTTCAACACCATTTGATTTTGTACTTGAATGTTCAACTAAATAATGACGATTAATGCTTTTGACACCGCTGGCCATACTTTTATTGTTAGCTATATGTCCTCGATTTATTCCTGAAACTAATCAAGTCAACACTACATTGTATCACAAAAGGATAAGGTAATACACAAGGCAATACCAAAACAAGAAACCACCACACTGAATTAAAAGCAGAGTGTGAGAATTTGTTGAGTGCTAGTAATAATTATATCACCTTAAAACCCGAAAACAGCTTAACAAGCCCTTTTGGATGTTTTAAACATGATACTCATAACTATCACTACATTAACAATGTTCAAGAGAGGACACATGACTTGTATAACAAGTAAATATAGAGAAAGTTTAGGAAGCCAGAAAACAATGAATAACTATTGATTAAATATCTTATCAAGTGTGGCTATTGAGCCAGTAATGAAGGCGGGATTAGGAGACACTTTGAGGGCATGCTACTTAGAGTTTTATCATCCAAACAAGCCAAGCTGCAGAATTTGGTTCAGAGGAGCGACCACCGCCTCCACAGGCCAACAAGAGCGACCCCCGTGCATGGCAGCTAACAAAGTCAATAAATGAAGCATGAATAAGTTTAAAAAAAAAAAAAAAAATCCCATGGTGCTTCCAGCTTGTCCCGCAAACAAACTGGATGCAAATGTTACAGAAAACACGGGGTAAAGTGACCGTTCGATGGTCGTTTCGAGGGGATTTGTGTCTTTACCGGACGAAGTTCGGTGTTTTTCTCGGTGCTGGACACCAGTTGCTAGTCTGCTATGCTAACGGGGAAGCTAAAGCCGTAACTTCCATCAACTTGTGTTGTGCACGCGCGTGCGGCTCGAGAGACGGGACACCGGGGAGCGACTGTTAGTGTCCGGTGGCGTCGTGTGGCTGTGCGATAACGGGGGTAAATGTGGTCACGGCGGGCGACGGGACAGTCCCGGGGCAGTGATTGAACTCGTGTGGCTCGGCTAGCGGCGGCCGGAGGAGCGCAGCGGGGGGAGGCTGGAGGCTGAGCAGCTCCCTCCGCAGCCACGGGACAGTTACTTTGTCCCCGACTGTGGATGGGAAAACAACCAACTCACCACGCTTCTTTAAGCATTGAAAACAATCCCCCCTCCCCCCCCCAAAAAAACTTTAAAGTAACGGAGAAAGCGTAAAAGTAGTGAAAGTTTAGTGTGTGGGGAGGGGAGGGGGGTTGGAAAGTTAACTTCTGTGTCCAGAGTGCGAGACGAACGCAGGAGAGGAGTGAGGATCACAAGGGGGGGAGAGAAGGAGAAGAAGAAGAAGAAGGAAAAAAACAAACTTACCTGGTCGAAATAGCAGCGAAAGTACAACCATCATCAACGTTACACAGTCCCAAAGCTGCCGCTTAGCCGTGATCTGAGGTCCGCTTCTCCCCATACCAATCCATTCAGTTAGAATGGAGTTCCTCGACTGCTGCTCATCGACGCTGCGGCTGCGGAAAAAATCAGACCAAAAATTCGTCTTCCTTTCCTTCCCAGGCGCTGTCATTCAAAAGGGGGCCCCTGTCTTCAGGGCGGCTCCGCGAGGGAGGGGTCTAAACGTGGAGACGGGGCCCGAGAGGTGATGGCTGGCCAATGGAAGACTAATCACTCACCAACCACTCCATATTTACATGTAGTGGCAATTACTGGGCGGCGAGGACTGTGTGTGTGTGTGTGGGGGGGGGGGACGACAACAAGTGGGGGCGGTGTGAATTTATAATTGCCCCGATTATCGTCGGAGAATCACGATTGTTGTGGTTATAATAGTTTAGACAACTGATTATTATGTGTGTCTGTCCCACATATCAAAGCTTATCTTATAATTTGCGGTTATTTTGTGGATTCAAGTAATTTGGTACACGAAAGTAACTTAACAGTTCATTATGAAGCTTTTATTCATAGATTTATTGAGGCCACATGATTGTTCAGTTGCTTGTTTTGCAATTAAGATTAGTTTGAAGTGTTTTCTTTTTCAAGCCTTGGATTTGCGTTAACTTTGTGTGATATGTTTTTTGGCTAGGCAAATTGATTTATATTCCACCATTCAGCCAATTCGCAGTGCTTTGCAAGGGAAGAAAATAGATATATTGACAACGCAATATAGAATCTTAATTTTGATCAATTAAGATGATGAAATCAATTTTTTTTAAAGTGATTAAAATAGCAATAAGAAGGAAAATGTATCAAGTAACAAGGTAATGCAATAAGTCAAATTTGTTAATTGTACTCAATTGTAATTTCCAATTACAAGACACATCAAGATCTACTTAAGTATCAGTAAAATGTAAAACTTTAAAGAAATGCCGATTTAAATAGCCCATCTTATTTCAGTAATGTGAGCATGGGTAACTAACACTTTCCATTTTATTATCTTAAAGAATTCAAAATGCAATCACTGTGTGAGGTATGAAATCCAATGACAAGAAGTGAGATGCAATAATAGCTATGACTAAGTATTTAAAACACTTAAAACAGTTACATCTTGGTTTTGAGAAATCTTTCTCATTTTGATCATTATGTTAATGGTATGTTGGCTTATAATATATTTTCTTTTCCTAAATATTTGTCCAACAACCAATGCAGATAGACTCAATACTTTGTATTTTTATAAACTTGGTATGGGAGATTGTTCAAATCAGTAAAGTAATAACACATAATTAAACCTCAGTTTAATCAGCGATAATGTTTATCTTCTACTTAAAAGCCTAAGTTAGCTGATATGAAAAGCTAAAGGGATAACACTGTGCTGAGATTGAAAGAATCACCAAGCACAGAGTAGCAAATGTCCAGTTTGAGCTCCCCTCCCCCTCGGGACAAATGTTTATGTGTTTTCAGCCACAAGCAGGATTTTGTCACCTGTTGTTTTCTCACTCTAAACATAGAGCTCTAATAATGGAGTTTGATTGACAATTGGGAGTGCAAACTGATAGATATTATCCCTTTAGTACATGGTAAATATAGAACGGGGCACACTTATTTTGTAAAAGTACGAAGGTACAGTAAAGCTGGCTACTATCCCTAGTGAAAAAGAGATCATTTACAACTGGAGAGGGAAATCTTCAATGTGGGACTTTCCCCATAAAACTGCGAGCTATTACATTTATTTATTTTTTCAGGGGGCTTTAAGTTTGAGTCTTACCTGCCAAAAACATGGCCATTATATGTTTTTGTCCCCTCCAGAATTTAGAGAAAATACGCCGCTCAATAATTTTCTCTCAGCACATCTCACTGTGCTATTAATTTTTCCATTACATATTCAGTTAGCAACTAGTATGTTACTCTTTTCCCTTTGTGGCCAACTTTCCATCTCTCTCACCCCTTCAACAACACCCTGTCTTTCATTTGCACAGCTGCTGTGAGGCTGGACCATCTGCAAAGCACATAGACCCACTGGATTTCAGCTTCTTTTTGCCCGTGATACACTCTTTGGTTTCTTCACCATGTGTATAAGGATTTTTTTAAATTTATTTATTAATTTTTTAATGTACCGGCCAATTAGGAGATCTAATATTGATATTAAGAAATACCTACAGTCAATGTGTCGTTACTTTTTGTAACTAGATTCAAAGTTGATGCTGTGTTTTGGTGCAGCTGGAACATTTGGGCTGAAGCTGTTCTTCTCTCCCTTGTGCCTCCCTTCTGACTTTATGAGAGAGAAGTGAACCCAGACAGTTATTGGATCACTGGTTTTTCTATACACATGCAGGCTTCTCCAGCTATACAATTGTGTGATTCAGGTGGCCTGTCAGTCCCGTGAAAGGTCTTCACAGGCCCATGTTGATATGGAGCTGACACACACACACACACACACACACACACACACACACACACACACACACACACACACACACACACACACACACACACACACACACACACACACACACACACACACACACACACACAATATAGTGGAGGAGGGGAATGGAGACAGCTCAACCCAAGTGGAACGTTTGGATTGTTCAGAGCCGCCAGACGGCCCGCTGTCACACTGGATCCACTGTGCCAAGTTTAACCCCCCCCCAGAGGGGGTCTACCTTACTTTGTTTGGACAGCTAATTTTGGATTCTTGGTTTGGATGATCTATTTTATGGTTGTGCTTTATAGTCACATTTTATATCTTTCTCTCCAAACGGGTTGCTCTACATATTACCCATCGCAGCTTGGACGCCGGGGAGCAACACGATGTGATGGAGAGGGCTACATCGCAGCAAATAAAAGTTCATTTCTTTTAGAGTTGTCTCACCTGCAACATTGTGTGTCTTCAGAGGTGAGAAGTGACATTTCCTAAGAGAGAAAGAACGTTGTTAACTTCGAGGAGATGAAGAAGAAGGAAAAAAGCCAATTTCAGTGAGAAAGCTACAAGTAGTACATGTGCAGTATCACCACAACAGATTTATTCAGTAAGCTGCTGTCTTGTTAAACAATGTGGGATTCCACAGTGTGGGGCTGATGACCACTGAAGCAAACAGTTAATTGATCCAGGTGGATGGTAAGGATGAATTCAGAACATGAAAGTAACTCTGAGACCGCCTGTCAGGGCTTGATGGGTGGAGAAAGACCCCTTTCTTCTTTATGAACGTATTGCATTGCATGAACCAGCACATAAGTATACCCCACCAACTCTAAAACAAGCAGGGGAGCGCAAATGAGGAGGCGGATGAGAAGGACATATATCAGGTGCAAAACAAGCCCAGTGTATTTGTCCCGCTCACAGTAGGTTATTTGTTCTTTTACAATTGAAAAAAAAAAAAAAAGTTTGTGTGAAAGGCAGTTTCAGAAAAACAATGGAACAAATGTAGGTTTTCCTTTAGCCGTGTGTGAGTAAACATGCAGAAAAGCAGTGGGAAACTAGTTGGTGAACAGCAAAAACCAAAAAATGAGTAGCAGAAAATGTAGCGAGTGAAGAGAAGGTTTGAAAGAAGGAATGGGGGAATAGGGGGAAGGGAGGAGGAAGGGGGAGAGAAAGAGGGATTGGGTTTCCTCTGACAGTGTGTCTGGACAGCTCCACATGTTACTCATTAAAGTCCTCACACTGTGGGACCAGCTCCACACCAGGATGCTTGTTTTTGTTATTAGGCCCAACGTGCTGTGGTCTGGTGGAAGCCCAAAAAACAGGACCAGTTGAGGACCATCTCTTCAGCTCGCTGCCCCCAAACCAAAGGGGAAAAAAAAAAAAGTATGGTACTGACATCACATTTTTATAGCTCAACATGGCACACACACAGTGCATCAAGCTGCTCGATACTGGGAAATGTATGTTCAAGTCTAGTATGCGATGCATATGGATTGACATTTTTTGATCTGTAAAGCCACTTAACTGCACAACCGTGAGCCATCTGTTCTCTTTGGTTGTTAACATAGACTGCAAACTATTTAGTTTTTCCGGAACTTTATTCTGTAATGTTTACAGTATGAAAAAAAAAAATACAGTTGCAGGAAATTGATAATGCTTCATGCTTCTGATTTCTGTTTAATTTCATGCCTGTCGAGATTCGTCAACTGAGACGCATATCATGTTTCTTCTAGGAGGTGATAACATCAGAGATTGGAATCAGAAGTAGCACGCGCCCTCTGTAGCCTCTGCAAGCACCACACGGCCGCAATATAAGAGACACGCTTATTGAATTTTAAACAGGAACTAGAGCAAATTGACCTGTTTTTTTTTCCCCTTTCTTCTTCTTCTTTTTGTTTTTCCTTAATATTTCGAGAGCCCCTGTCTGCAATGAAGTGGTCTCCAGCCCAGCTGAGACAGAGAGTGAGAGAAACATGCAGAAAGCGAGTGTGTCTGGTTCAGGCCTCTTGCTGTGAGAGGGGATCTGTTATCTCTGCAGAGATAAGGGAAACTGTGGTGTGAGTGTATATGGGGCAGAGCTGATAGCATCTCTACTCAAGGATCCCACTTACGGCACCCTGATTGATAGCTGACAGCACACACAGAGCGAAGCGCATGGGGGGGGGGGTCTTTGTAGTGTTTTTAATAGGTAACCCTCAGTAGGTATCCATGCAGGAATCTGGAATCTGTTTGCTGTGCTCCTTTGAATGTTTAAAGAGGGAGAGACAAATTTTCTCATATGTATGTGCTTTCGTGGACATTCCTTACAACACGGTCCAAAACTAAAGTGTGCCTGAACCAAAGAAGACAGACTTATGTGGTTTGAATTGTAACTAAAGCAAACTCTATCTCTTTAATTCTTTGGTGTTTTGCTCTTTGTTGCTTTGGCTTTCGCCTCACAAAGTCAGACTCCTTTCTTCTTCTTTCCTCCTTTTCCACAAAACAAATGTTGACACAGCATCAGGGCCCGTGGTCATGAATAGACAGTCAACTGACAGGTAACCCTAGCTCCAGGGTCATGGGGTCACCCTGGCCTGATGAGGGATGATGGGTAAAATAAATGGAGAGCAGCACACAGAGGGACTTCTGATGTCCTCAGCCCAAAGGGAGAGAGTTCAGGGCCGTTTGACCTCTGACCCACGCTCCACCTCTATGTTTGCATGCATGCGTGTGTGTTTGGAGAGCTAAACCTCCCCCAAGTCTTCAATTCTCCAATATTTTTCCTGTCATTTTTCATCTACTGGTTATGTCAATGCCCAAATCTGTTAGCAAAACAACTCAATATAAGGCTTCACCGTGTTGCTCTTCACTGACACTTACATCAGTGCAAAACTCTTTTTGAGCCTCATCCTTCTCTTCTCACAAGGACACTCTCACACCTCAAGTTACCAGGGTCAGAATGGTCTACTCAACCGGCATCAAACGACCTCATAATGACCTATATGGCAACTCTATTTACACGTACTTAACAAGATCCTCACAAGTTTCCACATCCCTCAAGATGCAAGTACATGGACGTACTGTACTTTAATGTAATTTAGATTTTTTTTATGTATATTTTCCATTGTTCAGTGTATTTAACTCCATTGAAAATGCTGAATATTTCATTTAGAATTAATGCTTTTATCTTGTTTATAATGAATTAACAGCAACAAGAAACTGTATAAAGATCAGTAACTTAGTCAGTTTTGCATAATAAAAAAAACTAGCTCAAATTATCAGTTGCTTTTGCTAATACAGAAATGCTAGGCTTGGTTAAAGCTTTACATTTGACTTTGTTATATTTAGGGTATGTTATAATAAACTATACCTCATGTAAATTATGTTTTGCTCCAGATTTATACTTTTCTTTTACATGTTTTGCAAATTTGATGTAAAAAAAAAATAATTTCTTTGGACCTTTACATGAGGATTATATATCCATTTTTAATGAAACCCTCAGTTAATCTGCTACAGTTGACATTGTTTCTGCCCTGCCTTGCCCTGCCCTACCTTGCCCTGCCCCCAAAGTACAACCACTCAGAACTAGGAATAGATAGACAGTAACTGACAGGACCATTGTGATCTACCAAATTTTTTTCCTCCTGCTTGAGATAGTTTGACGCTGGGAAAAGTGGACAAACATGGGTGAACAGTGTTGACTCAGAGCTATTTATTCTAGGCATGGAGGTGTTAAGTGGAAAGAAGTTTGTGAAAAGTGATGCAAAAGAGGATTTACATTTTCTAGATGTTTGCATGTCAGCAAAAGTTTCTAACATTCTCTTTCATTTTGTAATTCAGCCAGTATGTGGTTATTTGGTAATATACACATAGACACAACCACCCCTAAAAAAATCAATAATGCCAGACAAAGAAAATACATCACGCATTGGAGAAAAGCGAAAGGCCTTCCAAAAGAATAAAACAAAGTTCAAAAGGTAACTGTTTCTAATAGCAACACTTTATATGGATATATTCATTAGCATGTTTAGGTACACTTCAGCTGTTGAAAGTTACAAGCCATGCTAAAGAGCAAAAAATAAAAGAACCTTACCTTGGGTCAGTGTGTTTGTGGTGTATGCAGAGTTGTGAACAGAGAGACTGCTCTGACAGGAGTTTGACTTGGCAGATGCTTCTAACCCTCGCTACCCTCACAACTTCAGCTGGCCAACTAACAACTCTGGCAGCTACAGAGACAGATAGCCATTGGAATCAAGGCACATGACAACAGCTGTCTGTTTCAAGAATCGGCACTTTGATTAGAGCGGACGGTTGTGAGCGATGTGGCCTAATTCCTACATATCTGGGTAGGGCACTTCTAAGAAGTGAGGAGGAAAAAAAATGAAAGCATTGAATGGAAAAAAAAAGATTGAAGATCAATGACATACTGATTAACGTGTACACTTGCAAACACACCCATACCGATATTGCATTTTTAAAAGCTATGTTCAGAGATATTCATAGGCTTGATACCATGTGTCGGACTTGGAAAGCTTCCCAATATTCTCCAAAGTACATCAAACCCGCAGACAGAAAGATATGAATGTAGCCAACCATTGGCCCCAGTGTAAGTTGAATATGTGTGCAATGTCAATGAGACTTCAGTCGTCTCATGTGGTTGAATTGTATCCACCACAATGACGGCTCCACCCCTCCAATACCTTTATTTTCCATTTTATGACAATTCTTTATCTGTTTGAGCTTGATCTGTTGATGGTATTAAAATACCAGACACAACTTTTTTTTTTTTTTTTTAATGCCTGGTAACAATCACCAAAAACACATTTAGAACCATCTACATCTAGGCTACATTCAACTCTTTTGTGTGGCGTCACCACTAAAACATGATATGAGCAGAAGTCACAAACAAGAGGGATCATGCCCTGTAATGTGTGTTTGGTTATCAGCTGGCTGCTGCAAACAGGCCGAAGAGATGTGAATGTGATTAACCTTGCCAGACTGACTCGGTGTACTTGCTTAGGGATACAAGCATGCATTCTTAGTGATTTATAGATGTGGAGTAGGCAGCCACAATACCTCAGGCTGAGGGAGACAGAGGGAGCGAGCAAAATAAAGAGTGCTTAATTCAAGACTGACAAATATTCAGCAGGATATTCATACACAATGCTTCACGTCACCTCTGGTTCTTCCATAGTCATAAATCTTTACTTGTATACTCACATATTCCTTATTAACAGAGATGAAATAAGTAAAAAAAATAAATAAACAAAAGCACTGTCTACTTCAGTTTACTTTATGTAGTTCTGTTTCTGCTTTGCTCAGACAGCATAGAAGATGCATGTTTGCAACTTCCCTGGGAAAAGTGTCTTGTAACAGATGTGAATTTCCAATAAAAGCAATTCTTAATCTCCTGCATACATTTTTCAAAGTTGTGAAATTGCAAAATGCCTCACAGTCTGCATATGATTCTTCCCGCTTTGTTTTTTTTCATCCCACTCAGATCCTGTGCTGTCCAATCTCTTCAGGCAACAGCTGTTGTCATAGACAGCTGCACTGGCCATTCATTGTAGCTGGGAGGCAATTAAAAATTCAAGCCAATGTTGTTTTTTGCTTGATCCACTGCTATTTCAATGTGTAATCCCTTCTTTCATGCCTTTCCTTCCTTTTATGTACACACATGCACAAACCGGTTTGTTCTCAAGCAATGTACACATTCACATTGTCATGAACAACCCCATCAGATATGCCAGTGGGCAATGGTGTATGGTGAAATGGAGATTTATCTTCCTTTTTTTCTCCACACTAAAGACAAAAAGCTTCCAATTGCAGTGACATGGGAGTGCTGGATTTGAGGCATTATTAAGGCTGGAGCTGAGGGGAGCCATGTAATCTCAAAGACTTACTGGTCCACAGATTTTTTCCATATCTTCTTCAGTGGAGGTATGCGGCCACACAAAGTCTGACTGGCGTCACAGTGGCATTCAGTCGAGGGTTAAATTGAGCTAAGGCCGTGCCTTGTGCCACAAGCACCGATGCATTCTTATATGTCCATGCACACGTAAACACACACATTCATTCAAGAGCTTGCATGCCCAGTTGTACTTCTCTCTTCCAAACATACGCGCTTATGCACGCTGTCCCTGTCTCCAGTTGTTCCCTGCTCTCAGGCACACAGCAGGTGTGAGGCGGTGGGTGCCCCATTGGGCAAACATTCATGACTTTTTTGGAAAACAAAATATTTTTGTGTGTCAAACTGACTTTAGAAATTATTTTTCTCACTTAACAAAGCATAAATACGTTCTTACAGAGCTTTCTATCAGGTTTCAGTAATTCATGCATTATGTGTACAAACGTACAAGAATATAAACAATGTGAAAGAAAAAAGACATTAATGTGGAAAAAAAAGCAAAGTTGCCACTTGGATGTAAAGTCTTTGACACATTTAAGTGTGTGATATTGCGAGTTTCAAAAACAGACAAAATAGGTAGAAATGTCCTTGAATGGGCTAGTTTTTACTTCCAAGTTTTTGTTTTTTCCAAATGTCTGCTCTCCTAGTTAATTAGCCTATTAGGGCCAAACACCCCTGTGTGATTGCAATGGTTGTGTACTTCTTTCTTTCCAGCTGAATGCAATGTAATTTTACTCCTTCCTGAGTATTTAATCGGCAAGCCACAGCACATTTAATTAAGCAATGGGCCTTCGAAAGATAACACTGTCTGAAACATTTACAAATCACATTTAGCTCTTGTAAAAAAAAAAAAAAAAAAAAACAGCACTCATGTTGGCCTGCGTTTTATATGGTGAGGTTGAAAAATGGTATGTAAATTTGCCACGTCTCATTAACTGCAATGACAAGCTTGTGACATGATTCAGCAATTCAAATGCTTGTTCATGCAGAGCGTGGTGCGATTAGATGAAACTTACACACAAGTTAAAATGTGATGTTTAGCCGAAAGGCAGAAGTGCAGCATACATGGGGAATCTAAAGTGATCATGGATTAGACTATTTATTGTCATGATTTGATTGATTGGATTAAAACTAATCCACTGCAAAGGGAAAAAGAAAATTAAATAAAACCCGTCAAGCTTTGCTGAGTATTGCATGTGGAATGTTGAACAGGCAATGATTTTTCTACTCGTAAACATACCAAAAGTAAACAAGCCCGGAGCTGCCAGTTCCTATAGCTGCAAATCATTCCAGGCTCTGAGAAGCAGCCAGACTTGATTCATTTTCTTCAACCTGAGGTTAAACGTAACAAGATTTCAATTTTCTTCAACCTGAAGTTTATATTGTCTTCTTGTCATCTAAACAGATCCATAAAAGATGCCCCTACTGTGTAGTATATTCAAGACAAAAACGTTTTTTTCCTTTAATTTTTTTGACTATTTGATTAGCACTTCATTTAAAGAATTGTGCATTTGAGAGTTCATCAGTACTATAGAAGTTGCTAAGAAGACATGGGACATTGATTGCAGTTTCTAATTGAATCTTTAAAAAGAAGCTTGATCACTTCACAAGTTATTGCAAATGAAATGTTACCAGGTAATTGGACATTTTTGCATACATAAACATTATATATTTAGTCTCCAAAGAAATCTACCATATCACACAATAAACAAATACATAATTAGGACTTAAGATTTCTCCTATTTAGTAGGTTATTCTTGCTGATGTGTCCATGTGGCTGTGAAGTGTGCATTTGTGCCTCGTCAAAGAACTGATTCTCATGATTTATTTGTAATGGATGGTGAACAGACGGACCATTATGTACATTGTATGCCTGGCTTTAACCAGCTGTGGACTCCACACATAGTGAATAGTTTTGGAAAGAACAAAATCCAACATTCTGGGAAGACGGGAAGTATGGATCATATGGTGTGGTGATTTCTGACTTCCTCTGGAGTCTTGTCTAATGATTGCTGGGGATAAAGGGGCCATCATCGTCCCCACCCTGCCCCCACTACTCACAATGCCTGAGTCGGCCTACTTCCTGTCTACCACATGTGCACTGTAGCATCCAGACATCTACAGTACGTTTGACTTTTTCTTCCCTCATTGGCTGAGAGGAGAATGCTGTCAATCGTGGTGTTATAAGCCAGGATGCGTCCTCTCCTGTTATTTTAAATATTTAGGAATTCTGTCACACAAACTGTGCACAAGTACAAAATATTACATTGTTCAAGGAGCTGCATCAGATCAAACCACACTTTCTTCTAGAGACCCTAATCTTTCTCTTTTTTTAACCCCCTCCTCCCCATTCACACATTTCTCCTTATTCTCCATCTCTCTTCCCCCTTCGCCTCCTCTTCTTCCTCCTTCTCCAGACAGGAGCATTACAAAGTAATAGCAGGCAGCTCGGAGCGCTTTCATAATTGCCTGGTCTCATGTGCCGTGGAAAGCCAGGGCAGGGGCCAGCGGCATCAAAGACCGACTGATCATTCCTCAGCCACCCGTCACTGAGAGAAGCTGGGCAGAGGAAGAAGAGGGGGAAGGAACACAAATACAGATGGACAAACAAACCAGGGGAAGTCAAAACTGAAGCAGATGTGGTGATAGCAGGAGATGGACAGATAGACGGATGGTCGGGAACAGAAGACCCTCAGCTGGACAGATTCGCTTTTTCCTCCTCCACCTTCTGGTCCCCAACATCTGTAAATATTTAACAAACAAAGGGGGCGGCACAGGCAGTAGGAATGAAAAAAAAATATATAAGAAAAGCAGGAAAAAAAGCGATGCTGAGGTGACATCATGGATTATTAAGGTGGGGGTGGGTCTAATAGGAGTCTGGTTTGGCCGGGTCGGTAAGAAGGGCAGGAAACCGAGGCAGAAGCAATTTGAGAGGCTGAGGCCTCAGTCTGCAGCTGTGCACTCAGTTTTCCTATCCCAGCTCCACACACACAGCTGCAGAACTGACAATGGTGCAAGTATTTACCAATGACCTCTCCTCTACTTCGCAATCCGGTACATGTGTATTTCGCACAAATGTGTCAAACGATAAAGTGTAAAGATTATGGATTGATCCAATGTTACTATTTGTGATGAGAGAAAAGGATCTCTTTTTCTCTCAGCTATTAGTTTTTCCCTTGAAAGGTAATGAAAACTAATACATAAATATCAAATAAACCCCAAATCAGATGTTCAACTATGGCCGAGTGGATTTTCCAGCGCACTTTGAGTCAGCAGCTTAGTTCTTATTCATGTCACATGTTTTTCCATAGAGCTGTCCTAACCTGACTACACTAACATGGAAAACTCACAGTCATCCCTGTATGGGTTAGCCAGGAAACAGATTAGAAAAGGCTAAAGTAAAACAAGGAGTGAGTTTTTAGTATTATATTGGGTGAGCTCTGCAAATTGTGTCACTCTACTTTTGCACAACTAAACATTCTGTGTGTGTGTGCACATGTGTGCGTGTGCGAGCAGGCTTGTACACAATATTGTGCCAGACTCAAATCATTTGTCTCAGCATTTTTCTTTTTTCTTTTTTTTTTTTATTGGCTCTGTTCAAAGTTGCCAGATTGTGAGCAGGCTTTCCCTTTGAAAATATGTGAGCCTCTTTGCAGCGTCACAGCTCTGTATTCATTCCCTGCAGACACCTCAATTACAACCCACTGATACCCTTAAAGTTGGAGAGGTGCTCAGGAATGCTCCAGTGGGACAACAGCCAAGCATCACTACACAGAACATCAGCCCTTACTACCCCACAGAGAGTGAGAGAGAGAGGGAGAGAGCAGTGGGGTGGGGAGTGTGGTGATCATCAGTTGTGTTTGCAGGCCAAACCAGAAAAAAGAAGGAGGCGGAGAAGGAGGGGAATAATATGTGGCACCACTCTGAGAGCTGAGCTCTCCACCACAGCACTTTTGTTGCCAGATCACAACCAGATGTGCCAAGTGTGTCCAAACAGGAATGACTGTGTGAAGGCAATTTTCAACAATTTGTCAGATTTTAGAGTAGCCCCCACCCCCCACTCCACTTCCCACCCCTCACCGTGTCTCCTGAAAGACAAACACTAATGTTAGAATGAGCACAGCAGTCACTGCGAGCAAGCGCCCACAAATGCTGCACACTTTTGCCTCCAGCACAGTCGTGATGAGAGATATACAGTATACCGTCTGAATACACTGGGGCAAGACAAGGCTTGTAGTATTGACAAATAACCACCCACCTAACTTTCATGTATCAGCATTACTGAATGTACTGATCAAATTGTGCTGTGCAGTTATTTATTCCATGCTTGTCGAGTCTTTATCCCTGACAACATTCACACACCTTAAATCCATCATCCTGACTCACTTTGGATAACAACAACATAGTGAAAGAGAGATAGACTAAGGTTGTTAATCTTTCTCCAGACATGTTGCACATTGTAGATTCGATACCATGGTTTTTCAGACAGTTTAGGCCACCTGCTCCCATTGCTCTCCCACTGTCTTCCAGTTCATTTTCTATGTCCCCAAAGCCACTCCCAGGATATTGAGGGCTGTGTCTAGTCTTTATAGCCACCGTGAAATGTGTCAGCTCAAAAGGAGCAGGACACAGATAGGTTAACTGGGGGTTGACCAAATCCTAGGCCCTCACCTGTAAAGAGGATCACATAAACCCTGACGGCAGACCTTTGGGGTAACTCTGTTTTCTTGTCCCTTACAACATCACTTCCCGAAGAATTGGCTCTTGTGCCCTCACATGCCATTGCATGTGAGCAGGCAATCTGTTGACAGGTAAAGAGGTAGGGCCCAATACATCTCACAGCTGCATTTTTGGCTCAGGATGTCACCCACAAAAGCCTAGATACAAACTGACAAGCAAACCTGGTGTATCAGACAGACACTGATTCAGTGTAGTACAGAGACACATGACACTGTTGGATGCTAACAAGCAAACACGTGGAAGTAGTTGGGATCTTCAACACGTGAAGTTTTGGCTATTTTGTTTTGGAGTTAAGAGTGTATGTGTAAGATTTTTGTATTTTTAATTTTTTCTTTCTTTCATGAATGCCACCCACCGAGTCGTAGTTCTCTCACTTTTCTTGAATCACGGATTTGGAAAGTAACATGTTTGTCTTGGGACCAATGAAAGGGACAATTGTGGGAGGGTTTGCGTAACGTTTCTGTCAGTTATGTGTCTTGTTACTCCCTGAGAAAGCTCAAATTCACCACTAATGCCCATTTTAATTTGTTGCCTCATTGCTCTGGAATCCAGGGTAAATTGCTGCTGTTGTTCATCCTCCTCACAAAATGGGTATCCTTGCTTTATTTAGTGAGAATTTACCATGTTTGTTCAAGTTTGTTGTTCTGGCTTGCACAACAGCAGGAATTCTGTCTATGCTGACAAAAAAAGAGGATGCCAAATTAAACTACTCCGTATTTCAGTGTAATTGCATTTATTATATACTTTGTGTGTATTGTGCACATCATTTGGAAGAATTTCTCTTTGGAGCAACATTTCCTTGAGATTTTTACTGTTTTGATAGAAAAATGTGAAAAGTTAGTGAAATTCAGTATATGTGGGTTTTACCATTGATAAAGACAGAAATTGTGAGAAAAAGAAAGACATGTCACCAATGAAGACAGTCATGACCCAGAAATCGAATCGGTTCCAGACAGTAAAACTGTAAAGTTGTGGGTTTTCCCTCCTTGGGGTGTGTGTCTAGCATTACAGCTGAAAGATGGACTGCAGCATTGGAGTTTCCTCACATGAATCTGTGTGGGTGTGAGAATGACTGCACATGAACATACACCCTTGTGCACTTTTTTTTGAAAGAGAGGTGATTTTTTTTTCTCCCATTCCTTTATCAAGTCTGCAAATGCATGTGTGAGTGTAGTTGTACAAAGTAGGCAGCCATTAATGACGCTTATGTCTGGCGTATGCTTATGTTACCATGTTTATGCTATTGTGTCATAAGCAAATTATTGCTGTCTTACTTCTTTTTTTTTGGGGGGGGGGGGGGGGGGGGCTATGAGTGACAAGTAGACTTTATGCCAACATGTATTTAAACCAGATGTGGGAAAAAATATGGCCTCCTTTTAAAGTGTTTGTGTTCCATATTTATAATTTGTCTTTAGAGCAGATTATGCATATGCAGGGAGTACAGTATTTGTGTGACTGCTCATGTATGTCTCTGTCTATGAGTGTATGTATACCTCATATGTACAATCATGTTCCTTTATCTAATAATTGAATTCCAGTATGTGAGTGCACGCTGCTGCCGTGCACTTACATGTGGTTCTATCTGCCTGTCTTCCTTTGTCAATTATGTTGGCATGCACTTCACAGACTCACAGTTTGGCGGCATGTGTTTGTGACAGACTCCGTTCAGGGAATGTGCATTAGTGAAGGCTTTGTGTTTGTGTATACAGAGCCATAGCAGCTGCTGGACACCACCTGTGGTTGAGCCTTCCCTCAGGCCTGTTGTGGCTCCAAAATAGTCCCTCTGGGCTCACAGGGACTCAGGGCTGTGGACGTCAGAGATGGTGAGGCAAAGGCAGACGAGATGGATCCATGTGTTATGTCTGTCTCATAAACCATTCCTCCTATGTCCTCTAATGCAAAGAGATTCATCACCAACTTATCAGAGCTGTTTGCCTTCTGATATATTTTATTTATTCACATACTGCCCTGTTTTCATACCATTTTAAGGGGTTTGTTGCTTCATTGGCAAGCTGGCTGACAGATGTCCATCAGCTCCCTCGCGTGCTCCACCCATCAAAACAGCTCTAGGCCCCACAGTGAGGCAAGAAACTGGCAATAATTGCCCCTTGAAACAGCTTTTTAAAAGAGTACACAATTGTCTGACTTTAAAATACTAAAATCCCCCTTTTTAAAATGCACACCTGTTTGGGAAATTACAAGGCTCCTAATAGTAATTAATAAATTCTCAACAATCAGAAAAGGTTTCTATCACAGTTTGCTTTACATGATTTATGATTGCTTTGTTCTTTCGTACTCTTTGATCAACTGCTTGACCACCCATAGCATCATTTATTTTTCAAGGGGATCTCAATATAACACAATGAATCTGGGAAACAACAGCAGATGTAAAAAAAAAAAAAAAAGAAAGAAACACAAAACACACAGATACACAAAACAAAGCAATATAGAATCATACACTTTCTACAAACTGTTGCCAAAAAGACCTAAAAGTAAATACAGAAGAATATTGTGACTGTTGAAAGAGATCACAATAGTGAGCAGAACAACTTTCATTTATAAAAACAATACATTTCAGGATAAGCTCTACAATTAGTTATTTAAAATAAACATGAATTCAACTAAGAATGACTCTCAGGGATTTGATCTCCTGCCCCTAATTGGAAAAAAACCCCGCAAAAAACTGCAGCTTCAATTTTGTTCCTTATTTTCCATAACTTCATTTGAAGATGGTGGCAAGTTGTTGAAGCTTGGACCTTTGCATGCCTTATTATGTCTTTCTGCCACGATCGCCTTTATAGTAGCTTCTACTGATTGTATTTTGCAAACAGATGAGAATGTGAGTGCTGTGATGAGTAGGTTACTGAGATAATTCACCCATTAATACCTATCATCTTATGTGAGATGGCAAAAAAAAAATTTCTAATTTCTCCTCTGCTAATCACATAGATTGAAAATTCCAACAAAAAAGGTAAATAAATAAGCGACAATACATTAGAGGTAATAGTTAAACATGCTCTATAACCAATACTCCTGTCTTTAGTGCAAAACAAGTTTTATTACCCACATGAATATGTCTAGCTTTAAACGAATACGTACAAGCTTTCATTCCACATCAGTATTTGTCATCTTTTTTCAATGCTGAAATGGCAGACAGGTTTGAAAGTGTGTGTGTTAGTAATTTGGAAACTTAGTTGCGGGGGTTACTGGTGTCATATCCCACAATGCACCGCTGAATTCCTTTAACATGTGGTGAGTCAGGAAAGGGGTGGTTGACCTCTGCCTTCCCATGAGCCCCTTGGGAACAGCTTTGCGAGGTTGCTCAAGAAATCTAGGATCACTGCACAAACTGCCGGGCTCGTTGTGACTGGAATTGTAATCACCTTATTCTCCTTCCTCATCTTTGCACTGCACACTCTCCAGTCCTGGTTCTTCTTTTCCTCAGTCCACCATCTTTCAACACCATTCAATTTCTTATTTGTGTGTTTTCTTTTCTTTCCATGTCTGTTTTAGTATTTCCAGTGCTCGGTGCAGCACCAGCTCCGCACATGCAATCCATTACACCAGGTAGGACAGGGAGAAAGTACAGGAAGCCCAGGGTGAAATGTGTTGCTCTACTTTCCTGTATTTTGCCTTTCTGCAGCTTTCCAAATAGTAGCTGTACAGTTTTTGATCCTGTACATTGTTTTACAAATGTACACCCACATTAAACTTTTATTTTTCAAAAGATCATACAGGTTTAATAGCGAGCAGTTTCTGGATCATTTAAAGAAGGATACAAAGTAATTAACTCACTACATAATCTTGGGGGCTTTTTTTGTTTTTTTGTATTTTATGGAACCTTAGATGATAGAACATCTAATTTATTTTATTGGCTGACTTTACATAAAAAGGTAAGTTCATCTAATATCATCTTAATATAGTAACGTTATTTTGATGATACAGATGTTCGTGTGAATTTGCGGTCATTCATCAGTCATCCATTTGGCCAAACTAAAGTGACCCACCCCAATGGGACAGAAATCCCACTAAAATTTAAGATTCACCTCAGTTATCTCATTGAACATTACTCAAAACAGAATGTATCAAAAAATATATTTCTTTGAAATAATAGATCATGAAAATACAAACCCAGCATCGTGTCCAATGTGAGCTATTGGCTCGAATAACTGCAGGCCGGATGTGATTTGTGATAAAGGTAGAGGGGGATGTGTTAGATGAAATGAGTGATGTATTTGTGATCCACACATGTATGTCTCTTCAGTTACTACATGGATTTTGTTGCATTTTTTAAAAATCAGCAACTCTAGTTTTACAGTTTATTTCTAATCAGCTATCAAATGTCACATTTTTAAATGGCAAATGATGGACATTGTAATATCAACAGTGATGCTCAGGAACTGTTTGCTTGCCAACATTAGCAAGCAACAGATATACACTGGTGTCTATGACATAACCAAAACATAGTAGACTGATTGTCTTGGTTGACATCCATGAAATATCGTAATGTTATAGGCCTACTGCATATTGCATACATTTAGATCAATATTACGTGCCAATTGTGAGATGTGGGCCCCCTTGAATATTGATGTGTATTTCTGCTTGGATCCAAAAACAACTCATTTCAAAATATGCTACAATCTCTGCGCACCCACATACCATGAGTTAATGGCCTTCAAAATATAATACATGATAGTCACTAGCATTTAGAAAAATTTTGGTTTTATTTATAGATTTACGCTGGTTTTGTCAGTGGCATTTATGTTTATATTACTTTTACTTTTATACTATTAGTGGATTTCAAGCCAGTAGCCTACTTTTATACTTGAGTAAAAAGTTTAAGTTGATACTTTAGCTTCTAAAAAAGTATTTTTAAAACCCAGTATTTAGAATTCTACTTGAACAATGAATGTGACCAAAACATTAAAAAAACCAAACCAAAACAAATCAAATCATTTTAATAATGAAAAAGTCTAAATAATATAGTAGGTGTGAAGGCCTAATGATCACTATTTGGTGGTCAGATTTGTTTGCTGTTGTTTTTTTACTCAAATAAAAGGGCTAGCAGATTCAATCGTTTGAGAGATGTCCCTTTGCCCTTGGGGCAGAAGAAGTCCAGAAAAGGAGTTATGGGTAAGGGTCACAGCAGGCATGTGTCCCAATGGCTTTTTTGTATCTGTGAAAGGAGCTGTGTTTCCAGGACGAGCAGGGGGGCGCTCAGCTCTCTCCTGACGGTGGTGGTCATGGTGAGTGAATCGTTGGTGGGTGGGGGAATGCCACTGGGGGTAATGAAGATGGGAGAATGGAAAGTAGACAGCTGTGCAAGGGTGAATAGGAGGTCCCTTTGTGACCTGCCAACAAAAATCTGTGACCAATTATCTGTGTCTGTCTCCGAGGAGGAAATCTTGAACACTTTTCGGTGGGTGGATAGAGAAGATGCATGAGGGCCAGTTGTTGGACGGACAGAGGATTGGGGTGCTTATTGTTGATGAGAGCAAAGCCATGTATTTGTTATTTTCAGACCATGTCCGGACCATTTCAGAAGACTTTAAACAAAATTGTTGCCTGCAATAGGTGCCTCGCCTGTGTTCAATTATCAAAAACTCCATGTAGTCAAGCACAATTCAAGTAAAATGTTATTTTGCATCATCTGTGTGCCTATTTTAAGTTCAGGAAAATAACAATTTGTCCTGCAATTGCTGAAATATGGCTGTGTGTGCCTCACCCCCACCCCACGGAGTGAGCTTCCTTTTTGTGTGGTTAGATTTCCAGCTATGTGAAAAGTGTGTCCGACAGAGTGAAGGGGAAAGTGGTTGAGAGGAAGGGAAGTTGGGCCCATAGATGGCTTGTAAGCCATGTGTTAGACATTAAAGAGCTAATTACAGTTTTAAAAGCCCTGTGTTTACCGCTGAGAAAAGCCTTGTTAGGTATATTTTACTGTCTCCCCTGAAATTATTCATCCTTGACAGGCTCAATTGACATTATCATAATTGCAAATGTGATTGCTGCTTAATCGCTGCAACTGCTGTTTTGCCATTTCAAGTGTCTGCAGCCGAAGTCAGTAATGTTCAACTGCCTAGTCAACAGACTATTCATCAGAAAACAGGATGCAGGATACAGGATAGTTGTCTTATGTTAATTGCACGTAAGTTAACTCGTGTATTGATGCCATTCATCAGTTGTTGTTGATAGGGGAGGAAATCAACGCCGGTAGTGAATAAGTGGCTGGCTCTCCTGTTGTTTTGTTTGGGGTTACAAGTGAAAAAAAAAACGGTGGGAGCATGTTTGAAAGAAGAGGATAAAGGCATGTTGTGAACTCTGCCCTGGCCGGGTGTGTTATTACATAGGGATAGAATAACTCTGCTGCTGCTGACCCTATGGCCACAACCCCATACCCCACAATCCCACGTGGTCGCCAATAGCAACGCCTCCAGTTGATCTTCACCTGTCAAATCAAAGCCCTGACTAAAGATCTGCAGGTTGAAAAGAAGAAAGCAAAACAAGACAAGGACAAACAAACCAACAAGTGGCTGTATGTGCACAGCTTATGTGGGAATATAATATGTGTTTACACTCAATGACGACTTAAAAAAAAACTGTGAATCGATTTTCAATATACAAAGCACCATAAGAGGAATAAACATCTTTGATTTTTCAGTCCTTGTTGACCACTGGAAAAGCAATAGAAGCACCGTCTTACCTTTTCACAGTGGAACCAAACAAACTGGCTCATTGATTAAAAAATGGCAACTGCACTGCAGCACAGGTAGATTTCTTTATAACTGGAAGAGAGTGAAGTTTATCCCACAGCTGACAAAGTATATATATATATATATATATATATATATATATATATATATATATATATATATATATATATATATATATATATATATATATATATATATATATATATATATATTTGTTTTTTTAATAATGTGCACCTATTCTGGATGAGCTAAGGTTTAATACCTGTGCTGGTAAATAATCAATTTATGTTCATATTCTGATTAAAAAAATCCAAAATTGTGAAATACTGAACATCAAAAACAAGCAATTATTTGTCTCCCACAGGTGTGTATTTTGTATTTGGCTCATGATGAAAAGTGACCTTTCAGGGTTAAAGGAGCAGCAGACAGAAATACTTGGTTTGCATTTGCAATTTAAAAATCCATCGTGTTTGTGAAAACCGTTTTTGTGGGAAAAGACGCCAGCACTAAGAAGTGTAGAATAGGGGTATAGGAGAATGGAGCACAATAATAAACATAGGAGTGATGCTGATATAAAAACACCATGAGGAGAAAAGAAAATGTGTTTACTTCCATTACAATCTTTGCCGAATTAACTTGCGCAGAGGTCTGAACTGCTTTCAGTGATTTGAAAGGAAGAGAAATGTGACAAGTCCTAATCAATCAATCAGCAGTCAACAGGGGATTGGCTTTGTTTTGCATTTGTTTTCAGCTTGTTTCTTCCTGGGATTTTTCTTTTCTTGACAGGAGGTGCCGCGAGCATACCAGCAGTTGAAAGAGGAGCCACATTCTTTCAGCAGAGATTCCTCCATCCCTCTTTTGTTCAGAGTTTGTGTTTATTTGAAGTTTCCTCACCTTGAACTCTTTCTCATAGAAAAGTAGACTTTAAGAAGTTCAGCCTGGGCAACGCGTCGGAAGTTGGCAGTGCATTCGCCTCTGTGGTGCAAAACTCAACACATGAGATTTGATTGAAATGATCACACTCAGTGTTAGAGACTTGCAGATGAATGCAGGATTCACTTGATTCAATTTGTTTAGGCATGTGGTCACATTCTGTTTTCTTAATGTCAGACCAGTATTAGCATGTGGGCTATTTTATTGGCTTTTCACAATTGCCCATGTCATGTGGTTTCAGACAGGGTGAAAGTACAATGAAAACTTTTCGTGTTTATAGGAGGAGCAATTCTCAGGAACCTTGATTGAAGTTGTCTGACTTAAAGAGGAAGGCCTCCCAGTAAAAAGCCACTAAATCCTTGGCTCTGCTTGACTAACATCCGACCCCCTGAAATGCTTGGAAAGATGGGAGTCAAACATTCCAGGCACCGAAACCTCTGTTGCAATCTTTTTAGAATTATAACACAAATTTCCCTTTCCCTGGGAGTTCAATTTGTCATGTATTAGGGTTAAGAAAATAATCTTGTGTTTTTACCTCACCATGGGTCAGGGTCAGTAGAGGCAGTGGACTGGGGACTGGGGCAGGTGGTAGTGCATTGAGCCACAGGGAAATAATGTATGCAGTAAATAAAAATAAATAAATAAATAAATACAGTGCAGGAATAGTCTCATTCAAGCTGGTTAATTGGCCCACAACCCCTCTGTGTTTTATTTTTCACAACGAGAAATGCGCAGTTTCCTTTTGTCTACAAAGATGTTGGGGTGAATGTGGATATTGAAGCGACTTGTTGCATGAAACAGCTCAGGCATTAGGTTTGCTGCTGGGCTGCCGCCCCCGGGGAAGCAGAGTGCAGGCTGCTGACGGAGAATTGGCTGTGGAGCCTAAAAGCACATCTGGTACATGTTGTGTAGACTTTAACTCTTTTTTTCCCCCCACTTTAAATTGCAGATGGTCTTGGATTCCTTAAAAAGGCTCCCCGTTCTAATAAAATAATACTGAAAAAAAAAAAAAAATAAAAAATAAAACCTGGGGGAATTTGTATTCTAGTTAGATCTCCATACTGTTTCTTGGCACTTTAAACCTGCAAGGAAGTGAGCTCAGATATGGCTCCTGAACTGCCACAGTAGAATAAAAACTCACAGAAGTAACAGAATCACTTTGTCCAGTTGTGTTTAAAGAGGTTATGTAACAAGAACCAAACAGGTGATGTATGAGTGGGCAGGAGCTGAGAGCTGTGGCCTGGCTTTTGTTGACATTAGCCATGTTCTTGTGGGACCAAGTCTGTAGGAACTTTGCAGAGTTAAGTTATTTTTTGTTGGTGCTCTACCCCATACGCTTCCTACTGACATTCCTAATATGACAGAACTATACCTCTAATGACACACAACAAACCAGCAACAGCTCTAAATCTAATATTTTAACATAAAAATGAGAAGAAGCAGACCAGGCAGTCTTTAACAAACAGATTTCCTTGATTCTCTATTAACTCCACACCACATGGACATTTTTCTAGCTGTGGCTCGTGTCTGTTGACTCACTGAAATGCACATTGCCAGCTATTCATACCTTCCTCCCACTCTCTTTTTATTTCAATAGCGAATCTGGCTGCTGGCCAACTAAACAGTCCATCAGCCAGTAGACGAACCAGATGAAAAGTTCAAGATTAAAACAGACTTTACCATCCATCCCAAAATTATTGGCTCCATTTGACTTCTTAATAAGAAACATTATGAATTGAAGTGATTTTTATTTTCTTCAAATAAACAAATAATGACTAAAGTTTGCTATTGGTTGAATGTCCCTATTGATCAGACATGTCATATAGGACAGTATGTGGCCCCTTAGTTGTCCTTGATGGCCTCAATGTGACAGCTTTGCTGCTTTATTGTTTTGTTGTATTGATTGCGAGCTAGTTTTCTGTGGTTAAATGCTTATGTAACATAATGTTTTAGACATTATGATTCAGAAGAATTGAGTAGAACTTATCCAAGTGACCTCCTCAGGGTAATTAATTGCCCACCCCTTCTACTGTGGCAATTGTATTGTTGAAGCTGATATTGAGTGAGGCTCTTCAGATGAGTTCAAGAAGTACTTATAGCAGAAAAGCTTTGTATATTAAAACCACAGAGCAAAACCAGTATTATGACTGTTTCATTCATTGGGATGAGTTGATAACTTATCGAGGACAAGATGTCCTTCAATGTAGATTAGCGTTTCTTGAGACATAATGGATTTGTGAAGTGGTTTCAGTGACATAAGCCTCAACCAAACAACAGATAAAATATTAACACGAGGACAGTCACATCATTTATAAAGGTTATTTACAATGTGTTTAATGCTGTGATGAAGACTTACTTTAAATATAACTTAACTTAAAAAAGGACATCCTTCTGTGTGTCAGGAGGGCTGACTGAGTGAGTCCACCTCCAGTTAACATGATTATAAGGAGCCAGCAAAAGAACTACTACTCTTTGGAGAACTTTGACTAGTGCTAATGTTCGTAGTTAGCTAAATTAGAATCAAATAAACAATAAAAAAAAAAAATAGTGTGCAATGAACCGAACTGAAAATAAGACCGCAGCAGTATTTACAAACTATACATGTTCATGTTCCTCAAAAATACTGGGAAAACAATAGGGTGTGATTTCATGATTACGTGGTTACAATGCTACAAAGCATGCACAAACCTTAAAGATGCTACGTTATGGGAAGATGCTCAGAAGTCCATACATGCTAACTTGAGACACACTTGGGACAGAAGCGCTCAAGGTGGTTTAGGCCCTCTTTACCAGTAATTTCCTGTTTTGTATGGATCTCCAGATCCTTCGTGGTAATGCCACAATGCATGAAAAATTAAATATGAGTGAAGGAGAATGTCAATTAATCATGTCTGTTCTTCTCCCAGGTTTGCTTTGAGATCCAGAACAGTTTTTTCATTGTGGTGAAGGAGTTTATTATCTTTTATTAGATATTTGTTTACCGATGCATCAATTGAATCGGAAAACCCATTCTTACTGTCTATTAATTGCATTTACAATTTTACTATCATTTTTCAAGGTTTGCACCTTTAAATTAACTTTAAACTTTAAACTAACAAATCAACACACAAGAACTTTTGAAAAACATGTTGACTGAATTGTATCAGAACTCCAATTTGAAATATTTGATGGCAGTATAAATTACCACAAGATAATTAAGTTGTCGCTACGCAGGGGGTCAAAACTAAATCAGGGGCTTACTCTGTAAATCAGTAATGGAAAGCACAATACTAACTTAGCATAGTATCGACATGCAACACGAACCTATATAATAAATGGGTTAAATAATGATCTTTGGGCCACAGGCAGGTCATTTACCCATTCTTTGTGGCCCCCATGGCTTATTTCTAAAGATCAATAAATTATTTGATTCGGTGGTCAATTATCATCATCATATCTAAGCTTGATTCTGGGGCGTTAGTGGTTTGCATACTTGCCTCACAGCAGGAAGCTCCCTATCTGTGTGCAATATGCCCTGCCTTTGTCAATCGTCAGCTGGGATCAGGCTCTTGACACCCCAGAGTGACTTAAGCTATATTGGAGATGGATGGAAGTAGGTATTAATTGAAGCTATTTTGTAATTACTGGTTTAATGTTTGCATTGTAAGGTGAGAATTGCCTGTGGAATAGCAGGAAACATTGTTGAATCCAATATGTGAGGACTTTGCCTTACCCTCCACATTAAAGTGCATTATCTTTTCTGCACCATTGCATGTATTTCAGCTTCCAACTCCCACTTCCACCAAAGCAGATCATGTGAATGACATGTTTGATTCGGCACAGGTTTTACGTCAGTTACCCTTGCTGACACAGCCTGAGCTGTTAAAGGTGAAGGGGCCTTGCTCGAGGGCTTACTGTGGTGACCTGTCAGTAGTGGGATGCAAATCGACAAATTTGCAGCAACGGGCTGACTTTGTCAACCTTTAGGCCATTGCTGCACGCTATTAAAGTCCACCTGATAGTGCATCGGTTAACTCTTGACCTTTAATGTGGGGGACTCAGGTTTGAATCCAGTGTGAAAGCTAGACAGGTTTGAACTACAAGGTGATGGCCTAATTTGGTGACCCTTAAAAAACACACTAAATTAAAAATCTCTTAATTTCTCTTCTTTTTAAAAAAAATTTATTTGAAACTTGTAGTCATATAAATAAGCTCCAACCTCTAATCTTAATTTTTAAAAAAAGTCTTTGACTTTGACCAAATACTGATCCCATTGAACAAATTAAGTTTGCTTGGCTCTCGCGGGAAAGGTCATGATGACGATGATGATGATGATAATGATAGTCATGCAGACGAGAGGGTTGTAAATGCATTCCCTTGGAGAACCACCAAAGAGCAGAGATGGGCTCTACCTCGTCGCTCTGGGCCAAGACTGAAGGCCCTGTCTGGAATGCAATCTGCCCGCCATCTGCAGGCCTCCGTGGCTCTGTTTGATATTCAAACAAACACCTGTCAAAAGTCCATGTCTCATCTCACACAGCTCTTGGAAATTGGCAAAAAGCTCAACATCTTCCTTGCACCAAAAAGAGAAGGGAAGAGGGGCAAATATGGGTTTTTATTCCAACCATCTGTGCAGGAGTTAAATATAGATTTTTATGAAGGGCTCAAAGGACCAGTTCTACTTTCCACCAAAATGTCAAAGAATAATAAGCCATTCAAGGTGCTGCATTCAGGGAGGTGTTTGCCCAATAAATTATTTCAAATTCAATTTGTTTTTTTTCTCCTCAACATCAGCTTGGACTGTTGATTGAACTGTGGGTGTGCAGTCATTGTGTAATGATGCCGGGAACTTTGTCGGATGTTCTCAGATTGTGAAATTGCCTTTGTATAAAATCTATCCATGTCTCCCTCCTACTCCTCCTACTCCCCGCTGTTTTCCACATCAGTCCTTCTTTCTCTCTCTGGTTCTCCCTCACTCATATTGAGATGAAGGGTCTGCTGTAGGATGACGGGTGCTGCTTGGCAGCGATCCAGGCCACACATCTGCCTGACTGCTGTTCCTCTTTCTCTCCCTCCCAACAGCCCCCAACAGTATTGGTTCAGTTGTCAGCCCATTTCAGGGTCTGTCTCAAGGTCTGCAGATGTGTTTCTCAGAGCAGCAATGATGGACTCTTGCAGAGATCTCTAGTGTGAGTGACTAATGGCGCGGAGACATCTCTGAAGGCATTGAAGAATGGATTTATCCAGTGTCGTTTATCACACTGCCTGTCAGTGCCAATATAAATGCCTGATAGAAAACACACATTCACCTTTGAGTGGAATCGACTCAGTTACTCCACAAGAGCTGGCAGGGAAATTCCTGCTGAATTACGAGTTAAAGTATGTACACTCAACAATCAAAGATGACTATTATTTTCTTATGTTGGAACGTTGTGGGAACAGCAGTCGAAATGTAGGTTACTCATGAAGTTTTGGGGAAAAAGTACAAAGTTTAAGATGGGTATGGCGAGTGTATATTTTGGAACAACAGTGTCAACAAATAAGGAAACACAGTTTCAGAGCCACCTGGTTTTCTCATGTCAGTGGCTCTGGCCTATGCAGACCATCTGTGGAGGCTGTGTCGCTCCATGTATAGGCGTTTTGCACCTGGCCTCAGTGTGGTTTGGAAATCACCACTCTCCACCGAAGATAGCCCCAAAGCATTTACTGGTACTGTTTAGATTATCACACAAATAATGGGCCAGCACACATCATCTGTTATCCAGCCACACAGAATAAAGGAAAACAAAGAGGGTTTCACCTGTGTGTGTTTTTTTATCCCCGTGTTCTGTCACTGAGCTGACAAATGTGACCATGCATTGACAGAAAGGTGTTGCATTTCCTTCACTCTCCTTAGCAGAATAGGATCAACGTTAATGTACATATGAGTCTTCAAGTGGAAAATGTAAGTCCTCACACAAGAGTGAATATTCTTTTTTTTTTTGTGAGATGATTAATATAACACTATGAGACTAATCCCAAAAATATGCATGTAGAAAGAAGCACAGCAGAGTGCAATTGTAGAACAACACAACCAAGTGCCAAGTTTTATATAAAGATGTTTTAACTGGTAAGAGGGAGAGAGAGACAGGCAGAGGGGGGGAGAGGAAGGTAAAGAGGAACAAGGAACTGACAATTAGGGACAACTAATCACCAAGTGTGTAGCCAAGCGCATCCCCCCACGCTGGTGCCAGCGCTTGCACTGTGCTTGAACCTGTGCTGAATGCCAACGGCAGATAATTATAAACCCGCAGGGCAGGCCTCCTCTGTGCAGAGGGAGGAATGGAGCCTCAGCCAAGCCTGAACTCCTGACCTTCTTCACACACCAAGCGTCTGTTGTGGGCTTCGGGAGGTGCAAGATGGGTCACAGCAAGCCGTGAGGCAACTGGGAGAGAATAAGAGAGGGAGGCAGAGAGGTGGATGAGGGTTAGGGGGGAGTGAGCGAGGGACACAGAGCCGGGTAGTAAGGTGGGGGATGGAGGGATTTGAGGTGCTCAGTGGAGGGTCAGTTTTTGTTGGCATTCTTTGGAGAAAGCCTCTGACCAATCACAGAGGAGAAGGAGCCACTTGACAAATCAGAGTGAAACCTGCAGAAAGAAAAATCCCTTTTGTCATGCCTGTTTGGTTATCTTCTCTCTCTTTATCAGCTTTCATTAGGTGGGGAAATGAAGTCTATTCATCTCATTTGTATACAAAGAAAAGCCTTTGTTTGAGCTGGATCATCAAATAAATGCTTCACTAACTTTATCACAAGATTGCGACCCTTTATCGGCTGTTAATTATTTAAATTACACATTTAAAGCCCCAATCTTGCTTAAGTTTCTACTCAACAAAGAATAACACTATAATTGTTTACAGTACATTAAAACTATTGGAGGAAAAAAACCTACAAGGAACATTTGATCATTTAGACGTAATTTATTACATTGGTGTAGCAGTGGTGAATGCAGTGGTGAGTGCTTCTGTCTCACAGTGAGAAGGTCTAGGTTCAAATACTGGTCGGGACCTTCCGGTATGGAGTTTGCATGTTCTCCTCCAGGCACATCAGTTTCTTCCCACAGTCTAAAAACATGCAAATAAGGTAATTGGCGACCCCAAATTAACCCAAGCTGTGAAAATGAGTGTGGTTGCCTGTCTCTGTGTTTGCCCCATGATGGACATCCTGCCCTCGCCCAGAGGAAACTCTGGTGCTCCAGTGGTGCATTAAGTGAGAAGATGGGACAAACCAAGTTGAGAAGGTTTGGTCATGTCTGAAGGAGAGACGTTGGATGTTGGAAATGGATGCTGAGATTGGAGCTGCCAAGCAAGGAGAGAGAAGGCAGGCCAGTAAAGGGGAGGTTCATGGACTTAGTACGGGAGGACATGCCAGATGTTGGTGTGATTTTCACATACAATCAATGTGTAAAAAGTCCCATAGTCTCTAATCAGCCTATCAAATAAATAAACGATCAACTAGATTGTTAACAAAGAAAACATAATATTTTAAAAGAGATGAGAAAAAAAGTTAAAAAAAACAGAAAACAGAAGAGAAAAAAGAAAAAAAAAACCATAAAATCATCAAGTCTAATCAGACTAATGTTCATTACCTGAAATGTAAGTTTGAAAATGTAATTTTCTCACACTGCTTCAGAAGATTGCTTTTAATCATGTTTTTATTGTCACTTTATTTGTCACTTAAAAATGGTCGAACTTTGAGGAAAAGTCCAGAAAAGTAGGTGGCACATGCATCTACCAACAGGTCCAAAAAAAACAGCTGGGGAGAGTCGCACAGAGCAGGGAGCAGTGTCCCATGACAAAAGTACAATTGGGCAAAGTGATGTAACTGGGCCGAAGTCAGATTGGTGATAAAAAAATATCAAAATGTGATTATGTTAACAAATTAATTTGAGTACCTTTTGTGTCACTTGTGTCACCTTTCTGGTTTCCTTGTTTAGCCTTTTTAACAAGAGCAACTTTTTTTAACCATCCTTATTTTCCTTCTTCAATCAATCTTCTATACCATGTTATCATGTTCAAAGTCACACAGAATTTAAGTCAATCCCAGCTAAATGTAGCTGAAGACATGGTACTCCCGAGACATAAAGCTAGTCCATCACAGACGCAGAAGCATTCACACATACTAGCTGTATATTGACAGATTCAGCAATTATTCTCATGGGCATGCTTTTGAAGGAATCTATGCTATTTATATCATGCTTTTTTGATGGAAGGAAGCAAGAGTGCTCAGAGAGCATGTCACGTTTGCAGAGCGAGGCCTGGCCCAGGTTTGAACCCACACACTGAGAGCCCACCACTAAACCACTGTTTAGCAACATGTCCTACTTACATACCGTGAAACTTTCTGGATGAAAATAACAGGCAGTGTCTCATTGACCCCCAAACACGTCTTCTTAAAACTAAAGAATAAATATTTAAACAAAATAAATTATGTCCCAGTGTAGATTTTTTTGTTGTTGTTGTTGTTGACTGTGGCAAGTCAAACAGTCTGCAGACCACCTCGGCTCATCTGGCCTCCTGCTCTCATCATGAGGATCTCTCTCGCTTTGCACTTTGCCAATTTCCCATGATTGAATGTAATTGGGACCAGATACCCTCCTCCACCTCCACTCCCCTCCACCCACCCCTCACCCCCACTCCCTCCCTCTCCACAGTGGTCTTTGATCACTTCTGACCTGGCTCCAACTCAACTCTGACACACTGGCAGCCATTTCTTGGGTGGTTTGGGATTGTGCACAACAACAGCGAGGCATTCAAAGTATTGACGTATCGGCTTGAAAATCCTTCTCGCTCCACTGAATATTACAGCTGAATTTTTTGGGATTGCTGAAGTTTGGGCAACAAGCTAACTTTACAACAACAAATACAAAAGAGGACTGGGAGTTATCGATGCGGAGTTGTATACACACGTGTATGTGGATTTTGTGAGTGAATGAACAGAACAAGATGTGGGCAAAGATTCCCAAATTTGATTCAGGAGATTTGTAAATCCTGTGCAAATTACTGTTGGCTCTTTCTTTTCTCCACGCCGTACTCCTCTTTGAAACTCGTCTTCTGAGGCAATCACTCCCAGATGGAGAATATTAGATGTAATCACTTCCATTTGCTGGCTCTTTTACTCTCACTGCGAGGTGACACGCTGTCTCCCTCTGACATCCCCTCACAATGGACAATTACTGAGCACTCATCAATCACTTTCTGCAAAGAACTTCGACACCCCAAATCTGGGAGAAATCATCTCATTTGATAACCTGGAGAAATCGTTCCTACATACAAATGATGGGCACATGCGCCCCCAATTCTGTGTGAGAAGCCCTATCAGTGCTGCTCTGTACGGCATTTCAAAACTGCCAAGTGCAGTCATTCCCTAAGCCCTCTACTCATAGTGAGGAGCATATATATATATATATATATATATATATATATATATACTGCTGCAGAGAGGCTGTCGTTCACACTAACATATGGAAAAGATGAAAACCACAGATGAGGGAGAATGACGTGTGGTGTTAGGGATGTCTACCTCTTTACCTGAAAACTTGGGAAAAAAAATCTTTTTATTTTTGTCCCCCTGTTTCTGAAACCCCAATCGCTATCCTGATCTCTAATTTGTTTCTCTTAATCTCCCATCTCTTCTTTCACTCTTTCCCAACTGCCAGCTTCTCTCATTTCCCATCTACCCTCGCCTCCTACCATCTCGCTCACTCTTCTCTCTATCCCTCACTCTGTGTGACAGACAATAAAGCAAGCTTTTCCATGGCTGACCTGCAATTCACCCCTACCTCCGCACCATCCCAACCCACAGACAGAGAGGCTGAGTTATAACCCCATGGATCCAGTGTGGTGCAGAACAGTTGTGTATCCTGGCCCAGGATTTAGGTCCCACAGGACTTTTTGAGTAGTGCACACTGGTCTGCTTATTTCCGAAGGGAGTCACACAGTCGTTATACATGCACACAGCACTGTGCATTGCCAGCAGAAGGAAATTTGTCTGAGTTTAGTAGGAAGATAGCAAGCAAGTGTGGAGGGCAGCTTGACAATGAAGAAGAATGTTAACATGAAGAAGTTCCGCTTTGTTCAGGCACAGCTCTCATGTGTATCTGTTTCTGTAATGAGACCAAACATCCATCTATTTCTAGGCACATGTTCCTTTGTGCTTTCTCACGACCCTTATTTGACACAGCCACATCACTGACCTTTGCGTCTGTCATTTGGCAAGCAGAAAATATAGTTCATGTGAATCAGATGTTTCATAGACAAATCTGAGCGCTCCTTTGTTGTCTTGCAGCTCAGCCAGAGGAGGCGCACCTGTTTCGAAATAAATCTTCAGATAAAAATGATATACTGCAGCTCGATCATAAGTCTGGAAATCGGGAAATCTGATTCCTTGCGCATGCATACTGTATTTTCACATCCACATGAATTCTTTGTCTATTGCCTCAAGTTCTAAGTTCCTGTTTTGCACTCTTCTTATCAAACCTAAATCCAAAAATTAAAGCAGTGGCTGGAGTCACATGTTTCTCCAGCTGCCTTCATCCCGAGGCTGCAAAGCATTTTGACCCCTGGGTCCCAGGGTTGAGGTGGAGGCCCAGCGAAGCCCTCTGTGGTGGAACCATGGACCGTGTCAGGTCATGTCAGTTTTCTGCTCAGCTCCCCTTACTTGAATGTAAATAAAGCCAGTCTGGCTTGGTTCCACATCAGTAGTACTACTCACCCTTTTTTTGTCTGGGCCTAACAGACAGTATTGTAACAGGAAGATCATTGATTTTAAGTTTTTGCGCCTCAACAATTAATGTTGATACTATAATACTCCTCTTGATACATAAGTACATTGCCTCTGAATGGTTTAGGATAATGTAACTTTTGAGAAATACAATATATTTCTTTTACAGGGAAGCAGGCAAGCAGATTGGTACCACATTCATGTCTGTACTGTGCAGCATGAGGTCTGTTTGGCTTTGCAAAATGACTTCTAAGCTCATTGAGAATGCCTCTCAGTACCTTTGAAGTTTGATAACAAACAATGGAGATTTCTGCAGTGTTTGTTTAAGCTTAGCTAATGGCCTTGTAGATTAGCATCAGACTTCTCATCTCAATCACAACGAGGCAGTAATCAAGAGAAAACGTGTCACAATTTGAAGTGTTCCTTAAAATGCAGACAATACATTTGTTTTGTTCCATGTTACAACTGGAGGAAAGCCCAAGAGGCCTGTTTATTTTGCTGTTGTTGTTGTTGTTGTTTTTTTTTTGACCAAAGCAGAATCCAATTCAAGCTTTGTTCTTTTCCTAAGAATAACTCATTTCAAGTGGGGGACCTCATCCCAAAGTAAAGAAAGAGGAGCATATAGGCTTGGTCCCAGGAGGTCATAAATTGTGAGGCAGGCCCAGTTTAGGCAGGGAATTGAGTGCAAGCAGAAGCTCCCTTAAAGAGTCTAGTGGTCTCTGTTTCTCCCAGAGTTTAACCCTCTCACCTCTCCACACTGGCCGCTCCTTTATTCAGTGGGCTGATTTATTGGAGTTCACAAGGGAGAAAAACAAGCACAGCATAGCCATCAGCCTTGCCTGTGATAAATGACCCACACTGCTATCTTCATCTCAAGTGGGACCTTAGCGGGTGATAAAGAGAGGTGGTGTGTGTTGAAACTCGTATCAACTCTTTGTATTGAAAAACTGTATTTGTTTTTTGTTTTTTGCATACAATGTGTCCATGATACAGGAGCAAGGCACCTCACAATAAAAGAAAACTTTTAACGAACAAACATCTATGAATGACAATTTTATGTTTATCAGTGAAACAAAGGCTTAGTACAAAAGTTCCAATGCATCTCTTTTTTATGACTGATTTATAGTTTTCTCTCATGGCCTCCTCTCTCAGAAGTGTGCCCCACACTCCTGGTCCTGCCCTTGGCTGTCCCAGTGCAACACAGCCCCTCTTTTCCACAAAATTAAATTCTTTGGAAAGTCATTTTATATCATCCTTTGACTGTGCATTGAACTGTAAAACCACCCCATTGGAAACAAAATAAAAGGATAGGAGAGGGAGTGAAGGGGGGATGGGGCAAGAAGGAGAATTATAATTCTTTGCAGGCCTTTGGTATTAACCCAAACACCAGAGCTGTCAGCAGTTCAGAGAGGGAGGTGCGAGGGGCAAACATTCAGTGTTAATTGGCACTTTGTAAGCTCTGAGCCTTCCTTTTGTGAGGGAAGTGGAAAAGAGAGTGAGTGAGCAAGGGGGGAGGAGATCTGTGGGGGGGGTGGTCAGCAGAGAGAGAGAGAGAGAGAGAGAGAGAGAGAGCACTTGTTCTTGTAGGTTTATTGGGCCTTGTTGAGGGTGTTTACGGTTCACTTCTTATCCTTTGTTAATTGGGCATTCTCTCCCCAAATGAAAAACGAAGAATTCATGTAACCCCCAGCCTGCCACCCATGCTCCCCGAGACTCTCCCCACTGGCCTGACCAGCAAGAGGGGGATGAATGACCAGAAAATAACTGAGGGGTTGCCCCACAAATGTCATTACACTTCTACGTGTACTATTCACAAAACTGCCCCTGTCTATCCTAAACTGACTGAAATTAAAAACGTGTCAATAGATAGATAGATGGATAGATAGATAGATAGATAGATAGATAGATAGATAGATAGATAGATAGATAGATAGATAGATAGATAGATAGATAGATAGATAGATAGATAGATAGATAGATAGATAGATAGATAGATAGATGGGGCAGAAATGGAACAACGTCAGACCATTAGGTACAGGATGTAAAAACACCATGCCTGATCTCTTTGTTTGATGATCCTCGTCTTCCGCTTCCATCTGAAATAATTACAGAAGAACAGATTGTCGGACACACGCACACACACACACACACACACACACACACACACACACACACACACACACACACACACACACACACACACACACACACACACACACACACACACACACACACACACCACACACACACACACACGTAGAGTCATGCAAGAGGAGATAGGAAGGCACCTGTCTGAAAGAATGAGGGGCCGAGGAAAAGGAGGGAGGGTGCAGTCGTTGGCATGAAGCTGGTACACTCTGCTTCACAGCACCTCTGGCCTCTTTCTGTCTTTTCCTCACTCTCCCACTGACTGGTGTAAATAATAATAGGAGCAGTACTGAAAGGACACAGGTGTCAACCATTGTCCTGCTCTGAATGGACCTGTGGAAAGGGGGTCAGGGGTCACAGGGCAACCTCAACCACCTCTCACACCCACAGTTTTTATTCACACTGATGCTCCCTTTCATAGGTTTTCATCTCAACCCCCCCCCTCTTCCTCTGTCTCTCTCGCTCACTCTCTTCTTTTGTTATCATAGCTCAATGTTTTGTGAAAACTTTTCAGCGGTCATGCACAAGCTCGGTATTCAGGAAGATTAACATTCTTTTCCAAATTAATCAGCTCAGTCTACTGCACAGATCAATGCAGCTTCTATTTCAATTGGAAATAATTAGGTGAAAACTGACACTTCTATCAAATAACATTGAATATTAAATTTTTTTGTCACATCACTTGAGTCATACAGTATATGTGTTTTATTCACAAAAACTATATTGTATTGCCATCCTACTACAACAATAATACAGTTGAAACATACACATTTAATTAACTGGATATGCATGAGATCATTTGCCAGGGAAAAACAAAGACTTTTGGAAAATACTTTAGCTACTTTCATGATTAGAATTTGAAGGAAACAATGCTTTTCTTAACCAAGAACATTGAAGTTATCATTAGTGTCGTGTAGCTGAAACTGTGTGTGCTACTGGATTTTGTTCACCAGAAGTATTTTACATTAGCATGCACCTGTTGCAGCACCGTTGAATGTATAATATTTTCAACTTTGAGATAATGTAATTAAACAAAATTGATGATCTTGGTGCACATTTCGAAATGCTGTAACATTTGGTGTGCATTGTGGCTCAAAAGATGGACAAAGAATATGCCTCAATAAGCCCTAAACAAACAATGCAAATGCACTTTAAACTAAACCTACAGCTGGCTTTGTTCAGTATATAAGCCAGTACATAAGCCAGTTTGCACAACATGTATAGAATTTAATAACTAAAACCTGTGACTGGTAAACAAATCCTCATAATGGGCAATTTTCTGAGTTTCATGGAAATATTTGGCCTGAATCTAGACTGTTCGCTGTCCCCCAGTAACAAGGTCACCGAGTGCTCTGCCCTTTGACCAAGCATACCACCCATGTTTACCATGCATACTTCTCTTTGGTTTCACAAAGGAGAGGCAGAATCAACAACTGTGGATAATAAAGCAGCATGTACAATAGAGTGAGAAAAGGTTAAGTCTTGCATGTGGGTAAATAGACCACGAGCAAAACATTGCCCCAGAAACTTTGCTACATCATCTGTTGTGTATGCCATTTTAGTTATTCAAGATTGTATCGCCATCAATAATATATATATATATATATATTTTTTTTTTTTTATCTTCAATATCTAAACCAACAGATCACTATGTTCAGAAAAAATATCTTCAATACATTTAATGACACGAGTTGGATTATGTTTATAACACCATACATTTGTTTATTTGTGTTTGTTCTTTTCTGTTTTTGTTTGTTTGTTTGTTTGTTTGTCTTTGCTTTGCTTTTTAACAATTGCCACCATCATATTGGCCATAGAATACAATATCCCTGTTTGAACAATGTAAGCAAAACAGACACATTATTGTGTCACCAAATAGTTTGCATCGTGTCTAATAGAGCTTATCACACAAAGCGAATGATCACAATTTTTGATCATTTGGTCACCCATTCTTGACGAACAGAGACAGTCCTTGATTGATAGCACATATACCGAGAAACCCTGTGAACAGCTAAAAGCCCATTCTATGTGTGTACACCAAGGCCGTCCTTTCTGCAGAGCTCAAGGTAAATGATGGATGAAGTTGAACAGAGATTTGTGAAGCAGTGTCCTCTGTGCTCAAAGAAGCGGGGAACAGAAAGAATCATAAACTGGAGCTGGTGGTTGATGGTTGAGGTGCACCAGACTATTTCCATGGATAGGTGAGTGTTTATGGTCTGAGACATGATATGTCTGCTGCATCAGCAGACTTTGTGTGCAGATGTAAAACTGAGCGCGTACTATATGCTGTGTGGAAAAAGATCATAGCCTTATTTTACATTTCATTGATTTTAGTACTGCTGCACACATGGGGTCTTTTGTTTTTATCTGTGGACAGAGAGATAAATATATATATATTGTATCATCATATATTGTATCATAGAAGGAAAAGGAAAATCAATCTTCATCAAGAATTCCAGCAAGTAGATGTCTGATTGGCTCATCAGCCTGCCACCTTTCAAGTTTTATATGCAGTTATTAAAGAAGTCTGCCCCATCCTTGGTCTTGGCCTTGGCTATTTGTAATCAATTTGAAAAAGTTTGATCTTGATATAGAGTCCAGGCTAAACCCTGGAGGAAACCTGTGCAGAAGAAATATGGGAATATGTATAAGAGGAATGCAGTTCAATTTGTTGCAAGAACAGAACCGAATGAAGCCAGAAAAAGAGCTGAAACACACCCTCACATGAGCCAAGATTTATACGAAAATATTCTGCGTCATTTTTCATGTGGCGTGTGTGGGTGCTTCTCGACATATGCGATCTATGCATAGTGGAGCTAAAGATGCTGGAGAAGGGTGAGAGGATTTATTACCTAGCATTATGAGCACTAATCTGTCGCAGGTGTTTCTGCCTGTTCTCCAGGGCCATGCCCACTCTCCTCTCTCGGAGGCCCCGCCATTGTGTGAACATGTGTGACAAAAGAAGAGACAGAAAGAAGGAGAGCAAGATGTTTTTTTTGTCCCTTTCCATGAGACCCACAGTGCAACCGTACCGTTAAAACAACCTACTGATCACACACCTCATAGTGACAACAGCATAAATGTATTTGTAATAGCGTCTCATCATTAGTCATATCAATGGCAACCGCACAGGAAACAGCACATCTGTGTATAGATCCTCATCTGTGTCAAACTTTGCATCTCCAAATTTTTAATTCTGTCTATTGTGTTTTTTTTTATTGATGACAAGGACAGCCTACTCACTGAGAAATGTGCAAACAGTGGGTTACAGTCACTGGGAGTGTGTTACAACAGAGAAAGACCACCGAGATGGATTGGGCCAACAGCTTCACAGGAAGCCTGCAGTGCCTTTGGGGATAATGAACAAAAGGTTCAAAAGAACCCACTGAGAAACTCCTGCTCTGTAGGAAGTCTGCAGCCTCTTCTTGGCCGGCTCTGAGAAGAAGAAACTAAATGATAAAGAGAAGAAAAGAGACTGAGGAGAAAACCGGGGGTGGAGAACAGAAAGAGGTGGCAGAATATTCATATTGATGGGGATTGGGGATAAAAAATCATGAAAGTTAAAACATTTAGAATAGTTTTTCCCTTTATTCTCAATAATTGCACGCATCTGTCACGTCTATTTTATTCTTTTTTAGAACAGCACATGATGGGCTTCAGTGATTGCTGTAGCCGGGACAGAGTATTGCTCCTTCAGTACTTGGGCACTACTGCCCTCATGTGGGCTTTGAATCCATTGACACGAAACTTGCAGAGAAAGAAGACTTGAATTCTTAATGTGTGAATGACTGCAATTCATTGGTGCCTTGACGTTACTACGAAGAAGAAACTCGAGGAAGCTGCTTTATGGTGATTCCTAACGCAATTTCATTTGTGAGAACATTTTGTCATTCCCATATTGTGGTTGTCAAAAAAGGGGACAAACCAATCTTCTTAAATAACAAAACAAAACTAAAAACACACACACACACACACACACACACACACACACACACACACACACACACACACACACACACACACACACACACACACACACACACACACACACACACACACACACACACACACACACACACACACAAAGTAAAGTAAAGAATCTGCTTAAACAAAAATATGAGTGGGGCCACACTTTTTTAACCATTTATGTGTTGTCTTTCATGTGATAAATCACACACTTGTCTTTCATTATATTCTTTATTTGGTCTCATTTGTGTAATTGCTAGAAAACAACGGTGTATGTTTCCTGCAGACATGAGTTAATCTCTTCGAGGTATTCTAAGTAAAACAAACCCAAGCCATGAGCTTTTCTCTCCTTATACACATTATATAAGTTTATAATTCAGACAGTAGCTGAAACACTGGGGAAAATATGACTGATATACCAGGGAGGTAAAACAAGTGCAAAATACCAATTAAAACAAGCCCACCAACAGGTTAATTGTGTTCAATCAGTGTGTACAACAGATCATTGTGTTTAAATTAGATATCAAAAATCTGTATCGTAACATGTGAGTATTTAACATTTAGCACAAACAGTAGATTACAATGCCATAGACAATTGGCTCTCATTGATCATAGGTGTAGGAATTTTGGATGACATAATTTGTGACAGAGGGAAACCAATCTTTTGTAAGTGCCACGACCTGTGTGAACCAAGGGTAGAAGAGCTCCTGTTGTCTCGTAGCTCCTGTCATGATGATCTTCAGCGCTGCATCTGAGGCGGGGTAAGCTGCTACGTTAGTAACTCCCCTGGAAAAATAAAAAGAACACCGCCCCCAAATGTCAGAAATATGGATGTGTGAATCGTATGACTCATGCCAGTAATTTCTGTACTCTTTTTGGCAAGTTTAATATACTAACTTGACTTTCTCCATTGCCGATTCAGTATCAATGAGACCCAGCGTGCATATTGAGATGGACACATTGCTCCTCTTCATAGCCAGTTCATGGTTGAGGGCCCCAAAAAATCCATTCAAGGCAAATTTTGTTGAGGTATAGGGAGCCACAAAGGGACTTGACAATTTACCTGTGAAGGATAATTGCTGTCAGTGCAAACAAGATGTGAAACTTCAATTTTTATAAAATGTGTATCCCTTTGCGCTACTTGCTATCATTCTGACGACCCTTGATTTAATAGCATTCGATAGCATTTAAAGACATGATGCTCTTCAACTGTTAAAGGGTTAGGGTTAGAAGCGGGGTGCAAATATTAAAATGTTGAGTTGTTTTTTTTCTTCAGTACATTATAAAAAACTCCTGGCTGAAAAGTGCTAAAAAAAATAAAATAAAAAATTACTTATTTTAATTGAGGTTTCAGAGAAATTATTCTGAAAAGTCCATATAGACAGAAGACATTCAGTAGCTAAGAATGATTTCTTTCATTGGAATGAAGAAGCAAATGCTGTGCAATTTATTTGTATGTACTGTTTGTATTCTTTAGTGTGCCTTTGTAACATGTGCATAAAATTATGGCAAACATACCCAGAAGTGACGAGACCACCACCAGTGACCCTTTACTATTCTCAAGAGATGCCAAAGCCTTCCAAGCCATCTGAACGTAGCTGAAGAAATTTACCTTTAAAAGAGCATACAAACATATACAGGGTGAAGAGTATTGATTTAATTCTATATATGGGGTACAATAATGTTGCTGGAGGGCCCCTGTCATACAGGTTTTAGCGCTCCCCCTGCTGCAACAAACCTGACTACAATGATGGGCTTCTTATTGGGCTTTCTTGGTAATCCATAATCAATTGATTCAGGTGTGTTAAAGCAGATAGACATTAAAAAAAAACAACATGCAGGAGCAGGGATCTCGAGAACCACGGTTAAACACCACTGTGATAGACGATGAAATTCCTACATTACCTTCATCAGCCACCTGGTGTGGTCCACGTCTCCTTGCCACATGCTGAAGGGGCTTGGGCCAATGTGGTTGAGAACTAAATAATCCAATCCTCCGAGCTTCTCCAAAGCAAAATCTACCACTTTATCAGGGTCGGACTCACTGGACATGTCCGCTGCTACATAAAGTGCTTTCTGGGCACCCAACCTCAGGCACTCGCCTGCCACCTTCAAATCAAGAAGAGCATGAATGGAGATCTGTCCAACACAGCTCCACAAATCGAAGAAAACATCCCTGACCTCATAGTGGTATATTAATCAAACAAGGAATGTTTCTTATGAACTTGTCCTTAGTTTCCTTCCTTTCTAATCAAATATTGTCTGGAACATGAAACTGTAGATAGAAACACCAATAACCAAATGACAAGAAGAAAAATGTCCGCATGTTGCATTGATTGTACAGAGTGTCCACCAGTCTGAGCTTTGACACCGTTTAAAAGCTGTGAGGTTCACTGACCTGCTGTAATACTTTCTCCCGCCTTGCTGTGATAACAATCTGGGCTCCAAAGCGGGCGTAATGATATGCTATTTGTTCACCAATGCCTGTGCTGGCTCCAGTCACCAATACCTTTGCACCTCTCAGTGTTTCTGCAACATAAATCATACCATTTTGAATTAGTACAAGAATATCAGTACTTGAAACACACCGATGGTGAAGATGTGTACAGAAAATGCGTAAACTAAAAAAAAAACTAAAAAACCTTGAACTTGAATGTATCAACATGAAAAGCAAAACCACAAGAAAACATGATTTGTTCGTTAACTGATTTCACACAAACATGCGCACAAAAGATTTTTCTTGCTGAACAATAACAACGTTCTTTCCCCCCACTTCAAACACCATTAAAAGATAAGAAACCAACTCAAATTGTTTTATAACTTTTTTCAGGTCAAAGGCCATACAGACCTTCCACAGCAATGACGAGCTTCTCATAAAAATCAGTTTATAGAAAATATAAGATCATGAGCGGTGGTACTGGCTTTCCGTGATGTGGGATAATGTTCCACTTATTGAAATCAGTAAATAGGATCTCTCACACCACATCATTTCATTACTTGCAGAAACTTCTCTGTGAAAATAGGCCTACACAATAAAAAGCTTTTTCAGTCTCTTGTTTGACCTCAGTCACAAGCTGAAAGCGGATTATTGCCAATTACTTGCTAAGTATCAACTCTCCTAGATTTCTCTAGGGATATGTTTAACTTTCATCATGATTATACAGAGATTATTTTGTTCAGAGTCATAACTATGTATGTACATTGTATTATCAGTCATGGGATGAATTCACAGTATCACACAAATCTGTCTTCAGGTTCATATTCTTGATTACATAGTCCATGCTTGCACAGTGGACTGTAAACTACGATGAAACAAGTGGAGTAAAGGTGGACAAAAATGCTGAATTAAATCACCACACATTGTTTTTTAAACTGTTTCAATTGATTTCAACTATTTTGGTCAAGTAAATTTATAGTTTGGTCCATAAATGAAAAAGTTAAAACAACTAACACTCAGTAGTCAACTACATAATGACCTAATTATAATTTTTTTTCACCTCAACTATCACTCAGAGTAATGTTGACAGACCAGACAGACTTGAATTTCAAACTCTTGAAGCTTCTTACTGTGAGACAAAACTTGAGGTTCTACTTTAGCATCATTCTCATTTATCAAAAAACAACTTGCAGATGTGCATTTTGATATTTAGATAAATTTCTCTCTTTCTCCCAGATCTAATATTCACACCCTGGGATGATACTGAAAACCCTGAAATATTCTGCAAATCATCAGAAATTCCATTATTATAATTATTACTAGCCTGTTTACTATTATAGTCAGTAAAAAGACTATGATCCTTATTCTTATTCTTAATGATAACAAGATAAGGATGGAACAAATCACACCATGATTTTTTTTCATTTTTAATTTAATTTTACTCTATTAAATATTATTTCATTTTGGAGTTTTTTTTCCAGATACACTGATGAGTTAACGATGCTCATAACTCCACTGACTATTGTACACTATTTATATGATCATTCTAAAATGCATTTTGTAATAACTTATCGTTTTCTCCACTATATTTTATGTTAATAATGTTTTCTAGAACTTTTATACGCAAACGTATAAGACCTGCAGGCCTTCCACCACCTGTCATTACATCTTTTACTAAAAGTGACGGAAGACATCAAACATCACGGAACATAAAATAACAATTATACCCAATAAGCACTATAAGCCACAATGAAGTCAACCCTTACTTACCTGCTTCAAAGCTGGGTCCACTCCATAAGAAAGCGAGGACAGCAAAACATATGCTCAACAATCCAATTTTTGTTAAACCGCGCATTTTAGAAACGTGTTCCCAGTCGCTCAGAAGCGTCAGATTTTACCAAGTGTACTTTGATTGCTATAATTCAACTTACGGGAGAAACAAGTGCCATTTATGCAAAGATCTCCTCCCCTTTCTGTCATGCAGGGGGTGTGGGGGGGGGGGGGGGGGGGGGGGGGTGTTGCTCTGATAAATGTGTTTTTGTACTCAGACCTGAAGAATCCTCCCTCGCTTAAACAACAGCTTTGTAGAACATAAATCATCTTTAAAATGTCAATGTTTTTTTGTTTTTTTATTGAATGTTTAGGGTGAAAAGTATTGTTCTTTTTTAAAATAAAAGTAAACGAATCTGCGGCTCTGAATCAACCTCACCACGAGCATTCAAAACCACAACTTTATTGACATTCAGTTGAGCACACAGCTTGTCCTTCAGCTAGCAGACAGTTTCACTACGGCGGGGTGGTTCAGCTTTTATAACAACACGTGAACGGTCAGGGGAAACCTGTGGACCATGGCGGCAAAGATATTGCCCGTAGTGAAGTGAGTATATTCAATAAAATGCGCAGTTCTCTTTAGAATGTGTCAGAATGTTTTAAACGCCCCGTTAGCCTGATAGCTGTCAGCACAGGAGGTTTCAACTACAGAAGACACACAGAATACCCTGTTTGCTTCTCAAGGTGCACAGACTTAAGTTCTATTTATGTTAAATATTTCTACTAGTAAACTAAAATTATGTTTAGTTTGAACGTCACGGAAACACATTTCTGACGTGAACGGAAGCCGCAGAGGCCATAACAAAGTGGTTGATCATCTCTTTATCAAACTTGGACTATAAGTCATCATGTTGTCATATTTCATCTAGGAAAGTATTTTAAGTGTGTCTAATCTCTGATTTCCAGACTTGCCACTAAGGTGACCATTGCAGGAGGAGCTCTCTACATCGCTTGTGACTCTGGTCTGTTGGGAAGCAGTGAGCAGGGCTCAGAGGCCCTACAGAAGGCCAAAGCAGCGATACCACCTGCTGTGGAGGAGTGGATGAAGTACTTTGGCCTGGAGGTACGAATACTAATATATACTTCTTTAATGTCCCAAACAAAACAGATTAGGCATTTTTAATGCTGGAGTATTTTGTCTTAACACAATGACCTCAGGTAAAACAGGACTGACCTGGAAACGTCTGTAAAGATTTCTCTGCATTAAGGTTATGTGAGATCGAGAAATGTCTGGCAGGGATTTGGACATGCTTGGAGCTGTTTTCACGCACTGAATACATTCCAGTTTCTTTTCTGATATATCTGGATAACACAGCTTGTATTAAGCAATACCAGGAACAAAATCCTAAAAGCTAAATTTTAAGGATATTTACAGTTCAAATATGAAATAAACTCATATACTGTATTCCACAACAGGACACAGTTTTTTTTTTCTCCTTTGGATTAGTTAAAAAAGAGAGAGAGACAGAGAAACACCCACTGGCCAAGTCATGTTTCTAATATTAAAGCATAATGTTAAAAATATTTGTGAAGCAATTCAGGGTCAGGGCAAAGTACATCAGTTCCCATGAGAACAGACATGTATTTGTTTAACCTTGGAGGGATGAAAGAAAGTACAGTTCATTTAATTTTTAAGAGACAATCTGTAGGCAAATGTTATTACTACTTTGCAACTATTTCAATGATATCCTTAAGTCGAGTGAACTCTGAAAAATCCTATTTATTATTGAAGCACAAAATCATCATCCCCACGATCACACAACCTTGGCCAGTTATTGTAAGAGCAGAGTCGTGTCTTCCGTATCCTGAAACACTGAAACACGTGTCTATAAAGCAGGGCACTATGCTGTAAAGAGACACTAACAGACCCTGTTCCCTCCCTGCAGGCTCAGCTTCCAGCCATGCCAAAGATTGAATTCTCCCCTCTTCAGTCATGGAACTCTGGTAAGAAATGAATGAGATGTTTGTTTCTCTTTAAAACAGAAAAAAAAAGAGACTAACGTCATGTGTTTCCGTGTGCCAATATCTAAATTTTGAATACACCACATGCAGTGATGTTTGATTTTATTTTGTTGATATCGTAATCAATTTGTCATTCAATGAACACTGTGACACTTTGCGAATTAAAACCTTGTGCTCCATATTCCAATGCCTCAAACCCAAACTGCTGATTTTCCTTTCACTGCAGGAGTGCGGTGGACAATTTCAACTCTTTCAGAGGCTCCAACAAGAGCAACTGACTCCACAAACCAAGGCTTGAAATACCTGAAGGACCTCACCAAGTGAACAGGAACTCTCAGGAGGACTCCACATTTTCAGTCTGTTTGACTTTTGCACTGGGAATCACATCACTTCTTCAAAGTTTGCAGTCCCCCCCGCACAGAAGAGAAGATACCTAACCCAAACAAAGACTTCTAGCAAAAAAGAAAAATTAAGTCATACAGTCCAGCTGTGATTGGTGCTCTGCTAAATGGAAACTGATGTCCTTTTTTAATAGTGGGATTAACTTGATGTTGTTCATGATGGCAAAAAGAATAATGCATTCTTGAAGATATTCATGTTGTTTATGCCAGTCATTGTCCCACACTGAAAGAAGGAATTATTCTCAAAAGTGACCAGTATAGAACAGACTAGTTTTGTTTGTCATTATATATCTCATATAGTGAATTTCTCTTGTTCTCCCTGATTAAACACTCAGACCATGTGATGATATTTAAAACCCTGACACATTCTACAGTCCTCAGAAATTGCAGCCTTGGTTTTTTCTATATCCTGTAAGTGTCATTACCTTACCAATGTATTTCTGTCAGAGGGTGTGTGTATTGCTCTTATAAACAGTATATTGGACTTGCATCTGGCCTGAAACTGTTTCTCAGTGTTTACATCAGTCAAATCCAGACAATTCGAAACAATGTCACTTTTTAAGTCAGCACAAGTGTCACACACATAGGCATCTAATCTAAAAAATAAAAGAACTAGAGGATCTGTGGTTCCAGATGTCAACATTACTACAAACACATTAAATAACTATTTTATAAAAGATAAATGATCTTTAAAATATCTATTATTTTTGTTTTTTATTATAACAGTATTTTGGGTGAAATTCCTCTTATTTTATTACAAGGAAAACAAAACGAATCTGCGGCACTGAATCAACCTCGCGCGAGCATTCAAAAACACAACTTTATTGACAGTCTGTGAGCACTGCTTGTCCTTCAGTGTTGCTCATAGACAGTTTCACTACGGCGGGGTGGTTCATCTTTTACATCAACACGTGAACGGTCAGGGGAAACCTGTGGACCATGGTGGCAAAGATGTTGCCCGTCGTGAAGTGAGTATCTTCAATAAAACGCGCAGTTCTCTTTAGAATGTGTCAGTATGTTCGAAACGCCCCGTTAGCCAGAGAGCACAGGAGGTTTCAACTACAGAAGACACGCAGAATACCTTGTTTGCTTCTGAAGGTGCACAGACTTGTTATATTTATGTTAAATATTTCTACTAGTAAAATAAAACTATGTTTAATTTGAACGTCACGGAAACGCGTTGCTGACGTGAACGGAAGCCGCATAGGCCATAACAAGGTGGTTGATCATCTCTTTTCAACCTTGGACTATAAGTCATCATGTTGTCATGTTTCATCTAGGAAAGTGTTTTAAGTGTGTCTAATCTCTGATTTCCAGACTTGCCACTAAGGTGACCATTGCAGGAGGAGCTCTCTACATCGCTTGTGACTCTGGTCTGTTGGGAAGCAGTGAGCAGGGCTCAGAGGCCCTACAGAAGGCCAAAGCAGCGATACCACCTGCTGTGGAGGAGTGGATGAAGTACTTTGGCCTGGAGGTACGAATACTAATATATACTTCTTCAATGTCCCAAATGAAACCTGACAGGCTCGGGATTTCAAATGCTGAAGTATTTTGTCTTAACACAACCACATTTTGCAAATTCACTCAATCTTGTGTTTCTCTTGCCAAAAATGTTCCTTTTTTCTTATTCACATAGAGGACATTTTCATAAGCCTTTGTCATTGTGGTCTCTGTATGTAATAGCTGCGTTAAATGTGTATTTTCTTTTTTTGTGTGTGGGGGGGTATATATATATATATATTCACATATATAGGTTTCTTGATATTAATACAGATGTTTAGAAAGAAGGCATTGAGAGCCAGGCAATCAGCCTGAGTAGAGCATTATCTTATTTCCTTTTTTCCTTGGGAGTCATTAACAAGCAACACAATCAAAACAAAGGTATCAATAGGGTTATCGATATAAAAAAAAAAAAAAACATTTTTATCGTGTGGTTTAGAAAGTAAAAACAAAAACAGGCCTGTGTGTAATATTGTAGGCAGCCCTTACAAAGTTTTTGATGACGCATTCAATTAATTTTTGGGTTGATCATTGAGCACCTGAATACATATGATATATGTCATATATGCAACTATTTCAACGACATCCTGAAGTCCAGTGAACTCTGAATAATCCCATTTATTATTGAAGCACAAAATCGTTCTCTCCATGGTTATTATTGGCCAGTTATTTAGTGTCATTGTAAGAGCAGAGTCGTGTCCTCAGTATCCTGAAACGTGTCTATAAAGCAGGGCACTATGCTGTAAAGAGACACTAACAGACCCTGTTCCCTCCCTGCAGGCTCAGCTTCCAGCCATGCCAAAGATTGAACTCTCCCCTCTTCAGTCATGGAACTCTGGTAAGAAATGAATGAGATGTTTGTTTCTCTTTAAAACAGAAAAAAAATGACCCAAATCTACTAGTCATGTGTTTCTGTGTGCCAATATCAAAATTTTGAATACACCACATGTGATGACATTTGATTTTATTTTGTTGATTCAGTAATCGATTTGTCATTCAATGAACGCTGTGATGTTTTTCTAATTAAAACCTTGTGCTCCATATTCCAATGCCTCAAACCTAAACTGCTGATTTTCCTTTCACTGCAGGAGTACGGTGGACAATTTCAACTCTTTCAGAGGCTCCAACAAGAGCAACTGACTCCACAAACCAAGGCTTGAAATACCTGAAGGACCTTACCAAGTGAACAGGAACTCTCAGAAGGACTCCACATTTTCAGTCCGTTTGACTTTCGCACTGGGAATCACATCACTTCTTCAAAAGTTTGCAGTCCCCCCCGCACAGAGGAGAAGATACCTAACCCAAACAAAGACTTCTAGCAAAAGAAAGTAAAGCATAACGTCCAGCTGTGATTGGTGCTCTGCTAAATTGAAACTGATGTTCTTTTTTTGATAGTGGGATTAACCTCATGTTGTACGTGATGGCAAAAAGAATAATGTATTCTTGAAGATGTTCATATTATTTATGCCAGTCATTATCGCACACTGAAAGAATCAGCATGCCCCAGAATAGAATAGAAGAATTGTAATGGATTTGTCTCTTTTTTCCAGATGTAGTATTCACACCCTGGGATGATATTTACAACTCTGACACATTATAGAATCCTCACAAATTTCAGAAATCGTATTATCTCCTGTGTCCAGTGAGTGTCATCAACTTATCAATGTATCTGGAAAAATAACAAATGTAATAATAAAACAATCACTTGCCTGATAACATTTTATGCATTTTATCAATATTTAAATAACCCTCATGATGTGATTTGCTCCAGTTGATCGTGTCCCCGACAGTATTTCCTCCTTTTTAAATCAATGCTAATGCATGTTGTTACTACTTACTCTGTTCCCACTCTATTTGATATATTTCACTGCTAATAATGTGACTCAGTATATTCCAACATTATTTCTAAGACCTGTAGGCCTCCCACCACTTGTCATTGCATCTTCTACTAAACGTGACTGAAGACATTAAACATGAAACATAAAATAGCAACCAGACTTCATAAACACTGAAAGCTACAATGAAATCAGCCCTTACATTCCCATGTTACACCTGGGCCCACTCAAGAACAAGCAGGAAAAACTTGACAATAAATGACACTATTGATTAGTTAATTTATTAAAAATAATGGAATTAATTATTGACAAACATCCATAGCCTTGTTTGTCATGTCACATATAATGAAATTACATGTGTTGCTCCTTTTGTACACCATAAACAGGAGACAAAAATACACAATATAAGTAGTACACGAGATAAAAGTAATGTAAGAAATGAAGCAGTTGAACAAGCACGCAATTTAGAGATTAAAACACTGCTTTTCAGGTGAGCAATTATTTCAAGGATAACAAACATCAAAAGTCTGGATGTGTGGGCCGTCATCGACCTGTGGTGCTTGGAAGAAGGCATCAGTTCAAACGGCTCACGAGCTTGCTGGGAGGGTTTTTGAAGATGGCGGCGGTCCCGACCAAGCTTTTGTAGCTGGAAATCTCCTCCAGGGAGGCCAGAGGGAAGCCAATACTGTTCTCTGCTGTGTTTGCGACTTTTTGCAGAACTGTGGAGAATGCTACTTTGCCAACCGTCTTAAATTGTATTCTGAAGAGATCCTTTGTGTACAGCATATTCAAAGTGTATCCACTAATGTCTTGATGCATCAGCCATGGATAGAGACAAGACAAATCCTCTCTGAAAATTGTATGCAATTTGGGAAAACTGTTTTTTTGTGAAACGTTGACGACATACTATTGAGGAAAGTGTATATGGTTTAACAGAATTACATAAGTAAAGTAGAAACATGTATTGTATTGCACATAGAACCGATCTATTGTATACACGTTTGCTGCTTGTGTCTTGTGCTACAAGACTGGAGTTAGAGCTATTTCACACACCGAATGGATTGGCTTTCAGAAATAGGAGACAGGTGGAGAAGGAATGCATCGGTACGGGGTTAAAAGCAGACTCAGGTTACCATCTTGCCTTAAAAGTTGTGGTTATTTACAGAAAGTCCAACTGCTTTCCTTTTGAAGATGAGACTAGAGCCACCTCACCATGTGCGGAATGTCACATGCCTTTAAAGGATGAAAGAACACGTTAGAATGAACATTTACTTCAGGCGCCCTCAAACATGGGAAATGCACATGTTAGAATATAATATTGGGTTTCACATTGTATGAGACGGGCTTGTGGTGGGTCCACATTTCCGTGGTGGACTCACATGCTATCCATGCAAGAAAAAAGTAAGGGGAAACTTTCCAATGTGGAAAAATGATTTGTACAGATATTACACATATGGTTGACATTCTTCAATGCTTCACTTGAGCCCGGGGTCACGATTACTCCAGACTTAATGATGAAATAATGAACTATCAGTCGGACTTTCTTGGATGCCTATTAGGAGTACATGCTTCAGGCAGAATACTGAGGCAACCTGCAAAACAGTCATCCCACAGCTGACGCATGTGAAGCACTGGGTCCTTTTCATGTGTGATGTAATATCCGCTGCCCATTATTGGAATTCAAGAGAGGACCAGGCGCATTCCTTCATTCATTTCACAGTTTTCATTTACAAACGAGTCTTTCCCACTGTGTCCTCTGCATTTGAAAGTTAAAACATAACTGAGGCCCACCTTAACATTGCAACCACTAATTTCCTCCAGCTCCTTTTGGGTCGGTACTTCCACTTTGAAATGGAAGTAATGGACTGCATGCCTCGCATGGCAGCCACCTCCATTTGTGTGTGTGTGTGTGTGTGTGTGTGTGTGTGTGTGTGTGTGTGTGTGTGTGTGTGTGTGTGTGTGTGTGTGTGTGTGTGTGTGTGTGTGTGTGTGTGTGTGTGTGTGTGTGTGTGAGTGTGTGTGAATAGGTGACTATCATCAACAGTGTAAAGCAATTTTGGCTCAAGCAGTGGAAAAGTGCAATAAAAGTGATATCCATTCCATTTAGATATTATACATACAGTATGATGGGTGTGGTACAGTTGAACTCCATAACCAGAGGACCATAAGACAAGATTTTATGATATGCATATGAACGATGAAGCAAGATAGAAGTGACGATAGGATAAATGAGGTCAAGACATAGGCTCTGGCACAAGTTGGCCATGTAAGAGGGCCAAGCCATGAGAAGGTTGTTCTACAATCACTTGAACATTGAGGCATCAGCCTTTATGTTAATGACCACAACTCAAATCCAAACTTTTAGAAAAGTGACTCACTGTTGGTCATAACTTCAAAATACTGGCTGGGCCTTTCTGTGTGGAGTTTGCAGGTTCTCCCTGCATGTACATTGCCTTTCTTCCCACAGTCCTGAAACATCCTGTGTGGTGAATTGGTGACCCTATATTGCTCCTGTATTCCCCACCAGTATTCATTTATTTGTATATTTGTATGCGTTTGTATTGTTTTCTATAAAAGAGCTTCTCTGCATTGCTGGGCAGAAATATCAGGTGTCGCAAAACAAGAATGCTATCAAAAATGGACTTGTTTATGATATATTATTTCATCAGTGTTAAATATTAATGTCAAATGAATATACAAGGCAATTGACTCCTCGTTGCTTTCCAAACTGCATTACCCCTCCAGCTTTTGAAACTCTGCAACCTGGTACATCTGTAGTTGTTTTGTAAAGTACTTCAGCCCCTTTAAATCTGCAAAGTATAATAAGCATATTGTGTCAGTTGTTTTTTTGGAATGTGCAACTGTAGTGGCTGACTTGGTACAGTGTCTTTTTATGAATTCCTGCTGTTTTATATGTAATTTTTTTGGTTTGTTTGTTTCGATTTGCTTATCTTTTACTTTAAAGTAACATTTGTTGGTTAATTAAGGACTAAGGACGTAATTGATTACATCAGTGGCCCTCAAATTTCTCAGCATGTACCACCAAAGAAATACTGAGCTCTCCACCATTATGTCTGACCTGAACATGCAGTAGCGGAGGCTTACTCTATAGGCTTATTGCTTATATACTTAGTTTAAATGTGCATTTCATATGTTTTGTATTTTTTCATTCTACGTTTTTGTTAATTCTCGACATTTTTCAAAAAACAATGTGCTAAGAAACTCTATATTTATGCCACTTGCCACTGGTGGTGCCAAACTGTTTAGACTGTCAAACATATAAAACTGTCACACATTCTACAAATATCAAACATTTTAAAGCTATCAAACATTGTAAAGCTGTGGTTCTCAAGCTTCTGTGTACCACTTGAGAATGTGTACCACAGTTTGAAAATCACATATCTAGATAATCATATGTATGTTATAAAAACTGGGCCGTCCTGATATGTTGCATAACTAGTGTTCTAGAGGGCTGTTCTTTGGCCAGCCTACTTTCTGCATAACAGATATCGACACAATTGGATGCAGAAGCAGCTGTACATTAATTTCCACCTTTGAGAATGCTTGGAGGGGGGGAAAAACATGAATAGCAGAGAACAGCAGGAGGTCTGTACGGACTTGCAACACTGGTGTACAGAGCACTAGGTAGTTTGCACAATTTGTGTGGTGTGTGAGAGGTACTCTGTAACTTCAGGGGCCTTTAGAATTCTCCTTCAATCTTGTGAAATAGATTTCTATCTATGTTCAGACAAGGCTCAAAGATGGTATGTGTTGCTGTTTTGGAAATCACAATAAACTACTGCTTTTGTACCCGATTGTGTTACACCGGCTGTGTTATACAGCATCCGACGAGGTCCCTTTACAAAGAGAAGTGTTTCATATTTTGAAATTCATTGAACAACTACTTTCAAATATATCAAGGACCTGATTGTAATCATGTTGTTAAGACATTTTCAAACTACAATAAATCCACATTTGTTTGTCATGAGGTATTTTGTTCTTTTTTATTCTTTGGAACCAAAAACATTCAACACATGAATTCCATTGTTAATATCCAGAAGCACCAAACAAAGGCAGCATGGCTAAAATTGTTTGACTCACATTGATATATAAATGATTAAAGTATCATATGTGGCATATCATATGTGTGATCTGCTTACACTCGAAGATTTATGACTATTATTTGAAGTTCCACGGCATGTTAGTCTTAGATGCAACATCTGTATACATGCAGTGGACTTTAAGAATGATTTTCTTACTCAGATATGAATGTTAAAAAATCAATTAAACATTTTTACTAAGTCTGTCATAATCATATTTGACATTTTACCTGATAAATCGGCTCAGTGTTCAGCATTCAACAATGCAGCACACATAATTTATACATTCATACAGAGCTTTGTGCAGCACTCCAATCAGGTCAAGCAAGCTGAACAATATTCCAGAATGTTAGTGGCCTAATTGTTGCTCATTGCATTTCGAATCCAGTCTGCAAAGGAAGATACACGTGTGTAGACATCTGGGGTCCTGGGGTCTCCACATCTGCGTCCAGAGAAGGAGACCACACCTGCTGCAGCTCCATCACACAACAATGGACCGCCTGAATCTCCCTTTCAGATGGAAGGTCGGAGAGATGCCAAACAGTTATTTAGCACACTACCACTTTGATTGCTGTTTGTGTTGTCCGGTCAGTCCGGCCACTTTTCTTACCGAGCAGAAGCCTTGAGACACGCGCCCCCCCACGCCACAAACCATAGATCTGGCGATGGGAACGCGTCCTCGACCCCATCTTCTTCGGCATGCCCGATCCGACAGGGTGGTGACGTTGACCTCTTGGAGTGTGTTAGGCAGAGTGTTGTTATCTCCTATATCCCCCCATCCAGCTGTGATGCACTGACTCGCTGTGCTCAGCCGGCCAGGCTTCAGAGCGACCAGCTGCACTGCTCCAGTCAGTTGGGCTCTGCCGTTAAGCTGAGGAAAAAGTTAATGGTATGAGATGTATGGTATTAGTTCCTTTTTTTTTATTGTACAAATATTTTTTGCAAAGTAGTTGTAATAATGAATCTTTTTTTGTGTGTGTGTGTATTTGGACGTATTTAGAGCTATCTTCACCTGTAGGAGCATGATATCGTTCCGATGTCCATCATAGTTTGGGTTTGGAATTGATCTGATGGCTCGAAACTCCTGCTTTGTAGACTCGTTCCCTGTTAGAGAGTCGACTCCGAGCACAACAGTGTATGGTCTGCAAACCACAGTAATAGTATATAAAATCTAAAATCTAATGCAATCACTGCTTTACTTCTCTCTTCACCTGTGCACTTCTGAGATGAAACACTCAGACTGGTATTTTAGAAAAGTGTCAAGCTTTAGATCACTTTTTCCCCTTTTTTTTTGTTCCTCTATAATCCTCGATATGCAGAGTTATGTTTATCGTACAGTTGTTCAACGGAAATAATTTTCTGTGCCATTTTCCAGTAATGCATTATTTTGTAAACAAATATATCATCTATGGGTCTAAGAAACAATGTTTTTGGCAACAATAGATGGAACATTTCAGTTAATCTGAATTCACAAAACGTTAACACAACCAGATATTAGGCTATTATGTATTTAAACACATTTTCTCTCAAAATCTCAGAATTCCAGTAAGTGTTTTCAAGATATAGAAGCAAATAGCGCAAAAAAACCCAACATTGATTATGGCTGTGAAATGATTGGAAATTCTTACACAGGTATCTCGCAGTGTGCGGCTGTGAGCACGAAGTCCTCTCTAATTAAAGCTCCTCCACAGATGTGGCGGCCTCTGGCTTGAAGGGAGGCCATGTAAGGGCGTGAGTGGCTGGCAGCATCTCTGCCTCCAACAATATGTGTACCATCAGCTCCTAGAGCATTAAAAAAAAAAAAAGAAGCATTGTTATTTAATGGGACACTTCAAAGAAACAAGACAACATAGTAAAATCAACATTTGTTTGTCTACTTTTTGTTAATCATCATATTGCTGCATAGCTTACCCCAGAGGAGGAAGAGGGGCAGAAGTAGAAGGCTGACTGTCATTTTCGCTAATGAAATCAACACTTCCCTGTCCTTGATTTATATGGGTTGTTGTTTTAGTTTCTGGAAAAGTGTTGCTTATTTTGTGGTATTTGTTGCTGCAGTGCGTTTGCCAACATGCTGTTGGCACTTTTGTGAAGCCCTGAGTAAAGTTACGGAAAACACATGACTGTTGCAAGAGAACGGCCACATTTAGAATGTGCAATGGCTTAGAAAGAACCACAAAGTGTTCATGAAGATAAGTATGTAATAAAAGTTCCCTCAAAATTGTATCTTTTAATTCAGTAAAAGAAATACATTTGTAATATATACATTTGAGTTGCCAAGAAAACCTGCTGGCAGTTGGAGAAAGAACCTGTTGTCTGTTTGTGCAGGATATTTATGCATTTTCACGAGTTCGAAGTTTCCTTTGTGATTTAGTCAAATCTCAATCACAGCTAAAATTAAAGCTTAATCAAAAACAGAGACTGTATAATGTAGGGAATGTCCTGCAGCCTACAAATACATTCAAACTACAACACCAACTGTCACACTGAATTGTACATTTTACTTTTGCTCAGACAAATATTTGACGTGCATGGCAGTTCAAACCCAAACTTAATGAAAATCTATAGCCAAGTGATTTTACAATGACAATAGGAGATATAATTCCGTGTGTTTGTGTGCATAATATATCTGTCTCTGTCAATGGGATGCCAGAAATTGATGGAACTTGCACACTGTTTTAAGACATATTCCTCTTTTCTGGTTGATTGCATCAGTCGTCTGTTATTGAAAACCCTGTGAAGAAAGAATGTGGCTTTGCTTAATGTAATGTATCACAACTTGACGGCCAACTGATTTTTGTATCTATTATCAGTGGCTTGTTTTCCGAGGATTAGTTTTGGTGGAATTCAGGGTATGTATTGTAATGTAGGATGTAGCATTTAGCTTTTTAGCAAAATTTTGGCTTTGTACTGTACTGTACCTTCTGACTTTTTGGTTTTTAAGTAGGAGGTGTCAGAAAAGTTACCACAGGGATCAAGAAGATGCAGAGCATGCAGAAACCCTCATATTTGAGAAATTCATTCCATCACCTTATTATATCAAATAACACCAGGAGCTTCTGCAGCATGACCTGGAACATGTAGACCACCATTATTGTTATTAAGTTATGACATCACAGGGAGGGTCGTGGGGTAATCGGGTTGAAAGATGGGGCGGTGACATCATCGTTTTCAGAAAATGCACATAATATCCATCCAGACGTCAAAGCCGAGGAGGCGTTTTAAAATTTCGCCACTCTGGAAGCTGTTTATAAAAAAAATGAAGTTTTCGGGCTCTGAAAATGCCGCGTTGTGTGGATAATCGGCCAAAAACAATGCGGTTACATGAAATGGCGTTGACCTATACCAATGTAAGGAATTGAATGATTTAAATAGAGATTGGGTCAGAAAAAGTCTCTTACAATGTGAAGCAGTGGCCTCAACAAGAAGACATGGCCAGACATGGTCCCTGCTTATCTGCATCCAAGAGCATTTATTCGTGCAGGTTATTTTTTCTGTCATTTGCTACAAAGACAAGAATAAGTCAAAACAGGATTTATTCATATTTGAAACAAAAAAAAAAAACATTTTCAAACTGTGCATGAATCCAGTCACACAGCCAGCTTGTCATCTATGTGTGTTTTTTCTTTATTAGCAGGTTTAATCTGCATCTGTGTCCTTGAGATCTAAAGCCACATCAACATCTTCAACACATAGTAATTCAGTTTGAGATACTTTTCCTTCACTTTTAAGTTACACTTTATGCCATTCTAAATATACTATTGGTTTTAACCTTCATACACAACACTTTCAAAGCCTTAATTTGGTTATTTTAGGACTTTTACTCTTCCGTCATTCAGAAATCAAGTGACGCTTTTGGATTTCTTACTGAAAAACAGTTTGGCACACTTCAATTTGATGAACAGATGAGTTGTTGATAAAAATGCACCGTAGAAACTTTAGCTTGACAAATGGATTTTGTGGTTGCAATTTTTTGGGGTATAACAGCCAACTCCTTACAAATTCCGTGACAAACCACATAAAGCAATGGCATGCTCCACTTTTAAACCATGCACAGTTATGAAACTGTACAGTACAATTTGATTGGCTGGCACTTGATAATGAGTGTCTATTCATTGCTCAAAGCAGAGATGCCCAGTGCATCAATCCCGATTGACCAGGTACAGTGATTCTGGATCAGGGGAGCCCGACCGCTGCAGGGGATGCCAAAGAATCATGGGGGGTTGTGAAGCCTTCTTTATTTAAAGTGGTATAACATTTTTTTCTATGTTGTTAAAATAGGCAAGCTAGCATTGAATTCATTATGTCACAAAACTACTATGCATTACATTAGCGATACAAGTGTATTATTTATATTTGAAATACCAAACATTTCTATGCTGCACAGTGGAGCAGCGGTTCGTGCTCTAGCCTTAAAGTGAGACGGTCACAAGTTTTAATACCAGCCAGGATTTTCTGTGTGAAGTTGGCATGTTCTATGTGTGGGCTCTGTTTCCCTCACACAGTCCAAAAACATGCATGTGCTTTTAACTGTTGATCCAAATTTTCCCCAAGACGGGAATGTGGGTATGTGTGTCTTTGAGTATTTCCCCTTTGATGGACTGTAAACCATCCAGAATGTACTATGCTTTCACCCATAGTTAGCTGGGATTGGATCCAGCGCTGTCCAACCCTGCACCGGATGAATCAATATAGAAAATGAAAATGTTTGGACAGGATGGATAAATTAGGTCTTTAAAGTTTTAAATCTGTGAACGGATATGGACATGTCGAATATTAATATCTTATCTGCAGTATACACAAATGGACAGTTGCAAAATAAGCAGCGAATGTACAAAAGAGTGTACCAAGAGTGTTACATAGAATATGGCTTACTGTAATAAAAACAGTTGCGGTAAAAAACTGGAAAACCAAAGTTTTCAAATGACAAATTGAAGTGGCACCAGACAACTAAACACCCTGAGACGTTATGTAAACCCAAAGTTTATTCTCAGAAAAAGGAAGTCACTGTTAAACAATATAACAAGGAATCTGTATTTAACATATCATGTAGTATAACGTTCCTTAGTTGGATTTTTTTTGTACATAGAATGGTGTTGCCTAAGATTACGAAGGTAAAAATTTGTGTCTCACATGAAACACGGGTAAAAAAAAAAACACTGGAACGTTACTGCTATGATGCAAGAGTTGAAACTCTGCACACTCTCCAGTGTGTGTGTGTGTGTGTGTGTGTGTGTGTGTGTGTGTGTGTGTGTGTGTGTGTGTGTGTGTGTGTGTGTGTGTGTGTGTGTGTGTGTACTTGCAAGCATGTGGTTGCATGCACATTATATGTGACAACAGAAGTGCAGCAGTAGTGTCATGATTGCTTCAAATATATATATATAAAAACAACAACCAGACATGAAACTCCACACAAAGTGTCCATAGCAAATGAAAAGTAGTTATAACATACTGGGATGATAAATTGTCTCCGTGTTCCTTGTACATGAGTCACATACACACCATGATTCATTGAGTCATACTGATAATACTGCTTACTGAGTTTTCAATAGCTAAGCCAATCCTGACATTATCAAAGTGTGACAGTAGATATGAGATAGAACACGCTAGAGATAAAGGTTATATTTGCTATCACCAATTGCCAATTTATTTTACAGTCTTTACAAACTGCACAAACATCAGACAAATGATAATTCGGTAGTAAAAACACAATAAATCTATTATGAATTTCCCCTTTTGTTATCTGAAAGGTCATTGGCAGTCATAAAATTAGTTCAGAAGTCTGTTTATCTTGAATGTTGAGTGATCATTAATGATGAAACAATCATCAACTATTTGTGGATAAGATCAGGCTGTAATCAAAGTCCTGACCATGTACAATTGACTCATGTCAGTCAAGGTTGTGCCTGTAAATGTGCTTGAAACTTTAGCAATAACCAACAGCCTGTTTCTGTTTTTGTTTGAATACATATTAGGAAACATTTACAAAAGGAGCATAACAAAGCTATATGCTCAGAGATGTGGGTTATTTGCATTGCCGTATCAACTCAACATTTTTCCAACAATATCTTTTAAAATCTATGATCTTCTAGTTATTTTTTATACTTGCATTAGCCTCTAAATTCTGCCACATAGAATACAATACAATACAACAACACCAATAATAATAATAATAATAATAATAATAATAATAATAATAATAATAATAATAATAAGAAGAAGAAGAAGAAGAAGAAGAAGAAGAAGAAGAAGAAGAAGAAGAAGAAGAAGAAGAAGAAGAATGATACATATTAAAAAAAAAAAAGAAAATTCCATCTCCACCCCCACCATGAAAACAACAAAACACTCGTGTTCACACTTAATCACAACAGCCGTGTCTGTTGAAATGGTTGAACAATTCTTTAACAACTCAGTTTACGACTGAATGCTGAATGGCAATGGGCACACAGCGCCCTCTGATGGCTAAACAGTAGAGTCATTAAACTGTAAACTCTTGCTCGCCCTGCTGGATATCAACCAGTACTGACTGACGCACGCACACCCACACACACACGCACACACGCACACACGCACACACACACACACACACACACACACACACACACACACACACACACACACACACACACACACACACACACACACACACACACACACACACACACAGTGATTGCTTCGGTGTTCATACACACTGCTGAGATTATGCTCAACTGAATTGTGACACCACCAGTGGTGTCAGAGGTGAAACCAGACAATGAGGTTTTGCTTACTCCTCCAGCTTTCACAGGTTTTGTTGACCGAAACTTAATGATGATGGGACAGGAAGTGTTGTTGAAGTCAACAGGAACCAAAGAATAACTGCAAACTGCTCCTTAAGGTGGTCACCTCACCGCCCAACAAGGAAACGTTAAAATCATTCTTTCCTACAAGCAGCATCATGCGAGCCCTGCACAAGTTTCTGCTGTTACAGGTTCTGACCTCTCTTGGACTGCAAGGTAAATGACGTGATCTGTTATTTCACAGTGCCCTCACATATGTGAGAAGTTTATCATCTTCTCTTTTGTGTGTTTTTTTTTTGTTTTTTTGTCCAGCTCTCGGGAGTGAAATCATAAAGGGGAAAAATGCCAAGAAAAACTCAATGCTGTATATGGCATCAGTGCAAAACAAAACGGGTCGTCATATATGTGGAGGATTCCTCATCAGTGAAGACTTTGTAATGACCGCTGCACATTGTGACACCTTGTGAGTGACTACTCTTCTAGCAATCCTTCTTTACCTTTCATATAACCTGACTAATTCTGTCAAATTCTTTGTTTTCATGAAGCAAGCCTCAGAGTGTTATTCTGGGTACCCACAATCTCAAGAAGATCAATGATACTGCAATGAGATACAGCATACAGAAGTGCATACACCCTTCATATAAGAAGATTGGATCTGGGTACGATATCATGCTCCTCAAAGTAAGTAGACACCAGTTCAACCTCAGAGTTCGAGGTGAATGCAGGCTTTTTAATGGTCACAGTATTTTTAGAGAATATTTTATTTGTAAATTGTAATTCTATGGAATATTCATTAAATATCCAGGACAGAGTAGGGCCACAACCACCCAGTATGCCTAATACTACAACATAAAACACCAAACTGCATATTATTTAGGCTTATGGCCATTATCAATGGATGTAAAAAAATACAAAAAATAAAACGTCATCCAATCTTAAATGAAGGTAAAACCATTCAAGGGCAAATCTTGATTTTATAATTTGGCTGACTGACTGTGTAAATGCTGCTAATATGATTTAGTAGATCAAAAGCAAACAGTGTGTCCTATTAGTTTTAGCCTTTGTGCACATAATGGATGTTGAATCAAAAGCCAAAATGCAGCCAAAATAAAATGAACTAAGTGGCAAATGTTTTATCATTTTGTGGGTATATGTGTGTCTGTCATCATTATAGATTTGTGTCTGAGTGCTGTTTACAGTTTATTTCCTAATTATACTGTTGTTATGTCATAAAAACATTTTTAATTACTGCCCATCACACTAACTAAAACACAGTATAATTACAAATTTGCTTCTTTCTTTGTTTCTAGCTGTCCAGGAAAGCGTCTGTTGGCAAAAAACCCATTAAGCCCGTTCAACTTCCAAATCCTGAAACAAACCCAAAAGCATATAAAAAGTGCAGCGTGGCAGGATGGGGGTGGACAAAAACACGTGGGGGGAACACAGACAAGCTGCAAGTGACTGATGTTCCTGTCATTGACCTGAAAACATGTCGGAAGTTGTGGAAGAACAAACTCCCAGCAAACGTTACCTGTGCAGGTGGATATGGCACCACTAAAGGATTCTGTCAGGTATCTTCTTTTTTTTCTTCCATTTTTTTGAAAATATGGTACAAACACTTGGAATTATCAAGTAATCAATGATATTTTTCTGCTTTACAGGGTGATTCTGGTGGCCCACTGGTGTGTGACAAGAATGTAGCAGTGGGTGTGGTTTCTTTTAACAACAACTTCATCTGTGATTACCCAGATGTTCCTAACATCTACACAGATGTGTCCAAATTCCTTCCCTGGATCAGAGGCATTCTCCAAAAAAAGAAATGTTAAGTCTACTGAAATGTTGCGAATGTATTGCTTTGCTTCATTTGTTCTGCTGAGCCAAAGAAACGTTTGTTCATTGGAATATGAAATGTTAATCTCTTTTAAATTTTATTTTCATTTGATTTTTATTAGATTTTTTTTTTTTTACAAGTTTTAGGTTTTAAGATGAGTTAATAAAGCAATGAAAGGGTTCTTTCTGATTTTTTTGTGGGATATAAAATCAAAACAAGGTACATGTGCTCATTTAAACAGCTGTCCAATGAAAAATTTAAATAAAAACCAAACCAAAAGAAAAGTGTCAAGTGTCATACTTGCAGCGTAGGAACATCTATGCTGTTATCTGCTGCTTTTTCTAAAGACGTGTGGGTTCTACCAGATATATCTGGAACCAAAGTCTGTTTTGTTGTTTCTTTTGTTAGTTCTGTGTGTCAACACACAGTCCAAAATACAAACCAAAAACAAAATAAAAAAAAAAAGTTTAAAATTGAGACATCATAATGAGAATAGCACAGAGGATGTTTATGCACAGTATGGCTGACTTAATTGTGTCACAATGACACAATGGGAATACCACATGAGTATAATTAAATATTTATTCTATAATACTTTCACACTAGTAATATCTAATTTATGTCTTTTAATGGGCTTTGATTACTTAGCCATTACACATTTACCTCATGTGGCTTGTAGGCATGATTCAACAGAAAAGTGATACGTTTATGGCTTAACAAAAAAAAAAGAATGGATCAAGAAGCGATACATGCCACAAAAGATTTATTTTTACATCTTGATTTGACAACCACACTTAAAACTAAAATTAAAAACAAAATCCTGTCAATTTTATTATTAAATCAGATTAAGTGGTGGAAATTGGTAAACAAATCATTGAGCTATTCAGTCTTCTTTGTATTTGACGACACTTTGCTTTTGTTTTTACTAATCAGGGGAGCTCAGTTCTGTGAGACACTTAAATATTGCAAAAGTTAAAGTGCAAACTCTGCAACACACAGGCACAAGGTGCCTGCAACACACAGGCACCTTGTTCCTATCCAGCCGGAAAGAGCAGAGCATCGCAAGGTGCACACACACACACACACACTCGCACACACAGGCTCACACACTCACACACACACTTTCACAGGTATACACTTATCTAGTCATATTTTGTCACACACACACACACACACACACACACACACACACACACACACACACACACACACACACACACACACACACACACACACACACACACACACACACACACACACACACACAGTCACACAGTGATCTCAAAATTAATTTACATTCTTGCATTAAGTATTAGCAAACTAAAGGTCAAGTGTGATTGTTTCTGTGTTCATGCACACTTCTGAGATCATATTTAACTGAACTGTGACACAGTGACACCAGTGGTCGCAGAGGTGAAACCAAACGATGAGGTTTTGCTTACTCCTCCAGTTTTCACAGGTTTTGTTGATCTTAAAGACTGATGGGGCAGGAAGTGGACTTGAAGTCAACGGAAACCAAAGAATAACTGCAACGTGTTCTCGTCACCTCGCCCCCCAATAAGGAAACATTCAATTTAGTGTTTCCTATAAGCATCATGCAAGCTCTGCACAAGTTTCTGCTATTTCAGGTTCTGACTTCTCTCAGACAGCAAAGTAAACACGATCTGTTATTTCACAGTGTCGCAAACATATGAGAAGTTTACATTCTTCTCTTTTGTTGCTTTCAGCTCTTGGGAGTGAAATCATACAAAGCAAAAATTAAACAAACAAAAGCAATACTGTGTCTGTGTGTGTGTGTGTGTGTGTGTGTGTGTGTGTGTGTGTGTGTGTGTGTGTGTGTGTGTGTGTGTGTGTGTGTGTGTGTGTGTGTGTGTGTGTGTGTGTGTGTGTGTGTGTGTGTGTTACTGCTCGGTCAGCAGTACTGCCTGATATCCAGCAGGGAGAGCAAGCCTTTGCAGTTAAAAGTTTTAAAATGACTCTGCGATTTATTCACCAGAGGGCGCTGTGTCTCCATTGACATTCAGTCACAAATTGAGTTGTGAAATGAAATCCTTCAAATTGTGTCTGACTGACTGTCAAATATGAAATGTATCCAACACAACTGTTGTGGTTAAGTGTGAACATGAGCAGTAAGGACATATTGTTGTTGTTGTTTTTGAGGGCATAGTAATGAAGAGTATAACAGATATTACACAATGGACTGCATATACATATTCCTCGGATTACTTTTGTAACAATGCGTCAACAGTAGAGTCAAATGAAGTCACATCCAACATGCAAATGTGCACTTCAAAAGTCTTTGATGTTAATTTTGTAGAACATAATAACCTGTTCTTTTTTTGATTGATATCAGCAGAAAAAAAATGGAGGTATAAAAGAATTCTTTAAATTCTATTTATCATTTTCAGAACGAATTCCGCTGAGGTTTATCTCTTTGTTTTGTCCATGTTTTTAATATGTATGTCCACCTTGATGGCCAATATAAACAACAATTTAATGTAGTTGATTAAAGAATTACCATGTCCAGAATGTAAAGACAGAATCAGTAGGTCAGGGTTGTTCAACCTGGGTCCTGGGGGGCCCTGGTTCTGCATTAATTAGGTTACTCCCTGTTGCAGCACCCCTGATTTCAGTCAGGGTCTCATAATGGGTTTGGTACAGGTCTTGGTGATGACATAATCAGGTGTGTTGAAGCAGGGACACATCTAAAACATCATGGACTAAGGCTGGAGACCAATTGCCTGTAGGTGCGAATTTGACCGTGTGTCCCTCTGTGTTCTATGCTGGAATATCTTCCACCACTTGTATCCTCAAACCGGACAAATTGCCATTGTCGATATTAGGATGGTTTTCGACTTGATGTTCGGGACCTCGTTCGGTGGTCTGTCTCTTCTTAGGTTGACAGAACTAGCATTTTATAAGAGTTCTTCCTTTATTAGGTTTATGAGACTTGGTGTGCCCTTGTACCTTTTTCCTATACCGTGTTGTTTTATCAAATCAGAGATCAGATCGGGGCTCTGCAGCCTTTCTTAGGACTAATCTGGACAAATTCAAAAAAAGTTGGTAACCCCCGAGTAATGTTCTCTCAAAATGATCAAAACAGATGTATAATGTTATAATCAGTATATTAGCATAGCACGTCATTTTATAAAGGTGTGATAAAGCTGTTTATTAATGTTCAAACAAACAGGATTTAGTCATGACTTTGGCATACAATCGAATCTCTCTGCTGGCGCAGACTGTGCTGCTTCACTTGATTGCTCTCAGTGTACATTTCAATGTTGCTGTTTCACATCCATAGTGCTGAGCAAAAATAAACATAGTGTACCGTTTGTTATCCTTATTCCATAATCTCAGCAAGGAATTGTTGAAGACTATGTTTCTGCACCCTTGGTTGGATAACGTGTCAGGTTTTTCAGCCAATGTAAATTTTTCCTATTCACCAACATGATGACAGACGTTAAAAAAAGAAACTGACATTTACAAATCAGGATTATTGTCCAATAATACAACCTGCTGAGTTTAATCCAATAAAAACCTTCTCACCTGGTTTATATCAAAACCACTCTGTAAAAAGAAAAAAGAAAAAAGAAAAGGGCAGATTTTGACATTGTGCATGAATGACGGTCCACGACTCACCTATTAATATATGAAGGGAAGAAACTGCAGCGTTAAAGAAATATCATCATGCATGCAGTGACAAAACACAGAGTTTTTCTGGTTTCCCTGGCATAAAAAAATCTAATTTGAAACACAAGCAAGGCTTGAGGGGCAGGGTGGATAGACTTTGGCACTGCTCAGACTTTGCATGAAGCGGCTCTGACTTTGGTCTTTTCCAGTCACTAAAAGCCAAAGACAACTTCATGATGTTGACCGGGACTTTAGCCAACATGTGGCCTGCCTCAGATGACCAGACTCTACTGAGGGAAATCCTTAAGATTGCCACAGGTTTTTTCAGTAATCCTTTTTGTACATTACTTATTTTCTACGGCCTTAGATAATTTTTTTTTTTAATTGTTGCACATATCCCTATATTTTTACAGGCTGCCTGCAGGTATTCTGTATGGGAAAACATACATGGTGCTACTACTACTTTCCTGACCACAATTATACATATATCTCCACAGGTCTGAATCTGCTTTCCCTCAATCGAAGAGACAAATAGAAACAATCGTATCTATGTGGGATCATTGTGTCCCTGTTCCAGCTACACATGGTGATGTTGGATTTGTGTTATGAACGCTTGTATTTACATAGCATAACATAGCATTTACTATGTTAATCTGTTTGTACAACATTAATTTATAATAGCTATGCCATGGAATTTATTTTTTAAACCTTATTTAAAAAGCTACTGAGAACTGCTAACCTATCAGGTCAATTGAAAGCATTTCTAAGAAGCGCCTCTACGTTGTTTTGTTTATAGAAACAGTCATCAAAATGGAAGCATCGAGTGAAAATATTATCAATCTGTTTATTTTTTGTTTTGTTTTGTAAAATGTTTTTTGTGCAGATCTTAATTTTTGTCTTCTCGCTGCATTACCCTTATACAGACAAGAGATGACGCCCAAGTTATCTCATATCAAAAAGCTTCATAATCTGATTTTTTTTCATACTCATTTAGTTGGACCAAGATTCTTTTGATAAAATCATCCTTCCACCCATCTCTTCACCTCGTCCCCTGGTGTCTGGCAGGGCTGCAAGCATCCAGGGAATGTCCGGCATGGGGACTGGCCAGTTGGTATCACATACCTGCGGCGTTGCATGGCAGGGCTGAAGGGAAATTGTGGCGCAGGTTGCCACTCACCATCCTCGTCTAAAGTACATGAAGTGGCTTCAGACATGAACACTAATCCAGTCAGTGATGAGAAGGCCTCAGTCTGATAGCCATGCTGCAGGCTGCCAAGACTGTCTGAGCACACTCAGGTTCAGAGGGGAGAGCACAATAGAGACAAACTCCAAGCTTCAAAGGGAAACGGTGCACCTTCAATGAAATTTTATTTCCTTTGCGGAGACTTGTGTGTGATGAATCAATTTGTTCATGGTTTTTCTTCTCTCTCTTATGAAATGTTGATTTCCAAAAGGTAACTCAGGACAGTGAACCTTTGTCTTTTTCTGTGTGGTTTTGTGTGAATACAAAAAGATCTGCATAAAATACAGAGCAATTGAAAAGACATTGTGTGACTAACATAGTTTTGGATCTGTCATATTTGCATATTTGACAGGACAAAGCTATTGTCTGTTTTTGACATGGGACATTTTTCAATATCTTACTGTACAAATCCCACA
>NC_137661.1:18423550-18448550 GCF_963422515.1 Blennius ocellaris
GAGACACATTGCATATTTTGCATTTATGCTGTTAAAATGTGACAAGCAGATGGACAGACACACATGGACACAATTCATATCAGGAAATTGAACACCTTTTCCCAACTGGTTGACTAGTTTCTTTTGGGTTCCAGTCATATATTGCAATATATGTGGACGGCTGTGGCTCTCTAAATCGGAAGGTTGCAGGTTTGATTTCCTATCTGTTCACATGTCTAAGTGTCCTTGAGCAACACAGTGAACCCGAAACTGCTCCCAATGGATGGATTTGACAGCCTGGCATGGCAGCCGACTTCATTGGTGTGTGAATATGTGTGTGTGAATAGGTGCATGTGATTAACAGTGTAATGTGCTTTGGGAACTGCTCAAGCAGTGGAAAAGCACTATATAAGTGAAATCCATTAACCATATTGAGACATACCAACATCTTAATCATTGTCTTCCCATCAATAGAGAGTTCTAGCTCATCTGTACAGTTGAAAAGAGAGTCAATAGCTCTTATCCAGTTTTCTCAGTTTATCCCAAGCAATAACAGTGGGGTTAAATATGTAGTAGTGGCCTGAGTATATTTAAATCCTATGTTTATTCTGGTAATATGCTCACTTTGAACCTACCCCAGAGAGATTGGGAAAAACCATCTCATGGAGCAAAAAGCAAAAACAATTAAAAAATGTTTTAGAAATCTGAAACTTACATGACATATATTAACTTTTACATGTATAATATATCATAAACTTATTTGGAAAGAACAAGTTCAGAGATTAAATGTACAGATGGTCCAAACATTACCTAATTTGGGAATTATATTATACTGTCACGTTGCCTTTACCAAGTACCAAACAACAACAAAGCATAATCTTCTTTCTGTTTTGAATTGCAGATCCTCAATGAAAATGTGAAATGTTTAGAATACGATGATTAATTCACATCTTTAAATTTGTAAGGCTAAATATGCAACACTGAGTAGAAAAAAATGCAGGCATCAGTGTGTGATCTTTCCCATAGGTTCATCATGAATCATGGGTTGTGATCGTCCCTCAAAAATCTTCCCAAAAATACTGGAGACAACATTAAATCTATTCCACAGTCACTTTGCCTTTGATCAGCAGTTATACCAACCAGGGATGTTCTTTTATCAAAACTGATGCGCTAACTTGTTTACAAGCTTGTGTCTTTTCTCTGTCTACTTGGAACAGCAACCAAATAACACTTCTTCATGTGCAGTTGTCACACACACAAACACACAAGCACACACACACACACACACACACACACACACATGCACACACAGGTCTGTCTTCAGATAGACTTGTGATTGTTTTAAAGTTCTATCTTTGAATGCCCTTAGAAACTGCAAAAAATAACTTAAAAGTAGGTATACTTATTCTACAAGTGTTACAAACCTCAGCAAATGTACATGTTACAGAAGGATGGAACAATAAACATGGAAATAGTCATCAGAGCCAGGCTGACGCTATTGTGAGGAATCAGCAGAGCCATCTTAAGTTTCCAGGCAAAGTTCAGACTCGGGGGGAACTAAGAGGGGAGCATGGGCAGGAAATGAGTTGAAGGGTGTCTTCGTCGAGCCTTGTGTCCTCGCCGCGGTTTCCCACGTCCATTCAGCGAAACAAACATCTGCCTGCCGCCATGTTTCCATCGAAGTGATGCGTATGTGTTGTAGCCGTTTTCTTCAATGCGCTCTTTAAATTTGCAGCTTGGGTTGTACTTCACCTGCAGTCAAAGGAAGGAAGACAATATCTTGAAGAAGGTTATAACAGAGAAGTCAGTAGCTGACATGGTTTCTGTTGTGCTAAACCAGACTGTCTCTACTGTTGTAATTGTGCAGTTAGTGCACAAAGGTGTATATCTTTTGTTGTTAAAAGATTTCAGAGGTGTTTTTTTCCATTGAAGTTTTTGAAAGTCCGAATCAAAAAGTTGGTTGATTGAAGTTAAGTTTGACAAATTTTTTTGGAAAGGCATCACCCTCTCAAAACTTTTTTTTCTCTCCATAAAATGCAATGATATTGCTGTTGCTATATGTTCCATTAAAAATATTTAGATAATTGAGATAAATCAGCCATCTTTTTGTTTTAAAACCTTTTAAAAACATGCCCTGAAACAAATAATGTGATCTGAGGTTTGTGGAATATCCTTAGAAATAATGATGTTGTCGAGGACATTACTATTTGATTAATAGAGCTGGCTGAGATGACCTTGCGAGGGAAAGATGATTTAAAAAATGTGTGATATTGATTAATTTGGGTAAATGACACATACATGTTCTAAAATAAATAAAATATTTGAAACAATATTTGAAAATAAAGCACAGACTTGCAGACCACAATGCCTTTTTTTCCACTGTTGGATGCTGCTTCATATCAGTCCTGGAAGATTTGGTAGTGACAAGAAGTTCTACTGCTTTATTTAACATTGTTTTCATAGTGCTATTATGCTATTACCTCTCTGATAGGATTAGAATACTGTTTAACTGTTGTGCTTGACCTGCCCTCCTTTTGAAACAAAGTTTCAGAGTTTTGCAAATTCCAGACACTTCAGGTATTTCTTTGTCTGAATGTCTGTGTTGTTCAAGGCACTTGTCTTATACGTGTCTGCCAAATGTTTACTTGAACCTGATTTCTCTTCGTTTGAGACGTTAGTACATGAGCTAGACACTACACACCTCGGGCCTGATGTGTGTCTGATTTTAACAAAGAGAGGTGATTACATGTGAAAGCTTGCTGTGCGAAACAACAATTGGCAGATGGCACGCAAAGACTTAAATGAGCACAGCTGGCTCTTTGTCATTGCTGGTTTGGTCTCTTGTCTGTGTTATCTATTTTGACAGTGGAACAAGCCAGCTCAGGCTACAGGTATCGTCAGCTATAGTCCAGGTGTAGAACCATGATTGATAGCAATTCTTTGCCCTCTCGCTGGACGTTCAAGCAGGAGATTCCAGAGGTTTCTGTTCACTCCAGCTGAATCAAACATGTTTGGGTTTGCGCTCGTAAGGGACTCCTATACTTATATCCCTCCCCAAGGCCTCAGTAACCTCTTCCCTCCCCTTTCCAAAGTCTTGACCTGTAGGAACAATGTTGCCAAGTTGAATACTCACCGATCCAAAGAGCGTGCCTTTCTTGGACATAGCTAAGTACAGCCCGGTGCTGACAGATTTGATGGCAACAACTCCCACACTGACAGATCGGATTTCCATCAGGCCTGGAAAACAGAATAGGTAACAAGAGTCTGGGTTAGAAACATTCAGCTTTGTATGTTTTCCCATCAAATACCACTTTATCGTTAGCAATTAGGGCACCAGACAGCCATATGCCCTGAAAAGAGAGAGCCCAAATCAAGTGATAAAAATGCAATGGACACAGGATATGTACATTAGCCTGAAAGAGTTTTATTTGTGAGATGAGAAAGTGCAACTCTCAGCATTTCTAACAGATAAATGATCATAAAGAAAATGAGCATAATTAATATTATTTTGTCATTTTGCATTACTAAAAACTAAACTATTATACCCTAGTGTCAGACCATGCCCTTAAGTACATACATTTACATTGTAAGCCTTGCCACATGCATCCATAAAAGTCTCCTGCCTCACTGCATCCTGACGATACTCATAGTGATGTTTACTGAGCGACACAAAACCTGTCTTGCAAGCCACTTAGGCAGCCTCTCCAGCTCACTTCACCTCATGAAAACGCTGGCAAGCTTGTGGGATAATTGTTTCCTCTGGGCGCTGATTGCAAACAAGTCCCATGTGGCTCTGTCCTGACCTGTTATTTGTCCACATACAAAATTAAAGGCATAGATCCACTCTGGTAGATATGAGAGCAAGGGTGCTTGGGATATGCCCTTAAGGTTTACCACAGGGTCCTGAATAGGAGCTATTTGTTAGAAATGAAACTCTCTTTTGGATCACTTTTTGTGTGTGCCCTGAATTACCCACTTAAGCCCTTGAAAGCACCTTGATGTGGCTGCCTATCTGATCAGGTAGTGAAAACTAATTATCACCTCAACATCAAGTCTATGCAGAGAAAACATGCACACTTGTTGTTAAAGTGCCTAACCACTGCTGTATGTCTGCAAAGGAGGACAGTTAACCTTGGACACATGCCGTAAACAGAACACTAGATCAAGGTGGTGAAGGACAAGGTGACTGACCCAAAGCTGGAAGGAAGTGAGTGATGATGATGAGTCATTAATACAGCAGTGGTGCATCAGCCATCGGACTGACCAGCCCCTAACTGCTTTGGTACAGCTACAAATCTTGTACAGGGCAGTGACTGGACTGAATTCCTTCAGAATTTGGCAGGTTAAACACATCCAGCAATGAAAAATAAATGCTCAAGCCAGGGATTTTGCAGGTGCTACTCCCCTCTTCCAGTGGAGTGTGTTTTTATTGCCTGTTTATTTGTGCAGGTCCATATTATGTTTGGAAAGAACAGTAAAGCTGAATTGGGCACCAATGCCAAACCTAATATGTTTATTGATATAATATAGAGTATTTATTGCTGCTTTTCTAAACAGGTTCAAATTTATTCAAGTGTATCTTGAGACTTTCAAGTCTTCGAAATTATTCTCCAAAAAGTTGGCATTTTTAGATTTGGATCCCCATTTCGGAGATTTATTTCTTATTTTTTAGTACACTTCAATGTTGTTGAGAAAAGTTACGTGATCTTTGGTGCAAAAGCAATCTGGTAAACCCTCATTAACTACAACAGCAAACAACTGCGAGACAATCACAATTTGTCAATTAAAGTGAGGAAAACCAATGTTTTTTGTAAGATGTTTTGTTAAACCACTCCACTTTCAGCATTATATAAAGAGACTTTGTGTGCCAGTAAATACAGACTGTTGTGTGTCACCTTCAATAAATGTCGTTGATATCGTTTTCATTCGTATTAGGAAAGTCTTTCATACTCATTCATTCATGTCCATGTGTGTCTTGAAAAAGTTTTGTGCGCCTCCTGTTTAAAAGGTTATCAAGCAATTTTGTTCTGTTATACATTTTGTGCTAAGACAATATTTGTTGTGGGGGGAGGGGTTGGAAGAAAGAGAAAAGAACCAAAAGGAATAAATAACGTGGAATGGCACTTGATTTATTATTATTATTGTTTTTAAATATATTATTCATATATTATTATTATTATAATTATTATAATTATTATTATTGTGTTGTTATTATTATTATTATCATTATTATTATTATTATTATTATTATTTGTATTGCACTTTACATTTGTAAATTTCAAAGTGGTAAAAGCAAGAATAGAGGCATAACACCTGCTGTTTATTTTTTCATCGACATCATCATTTTGTTTTAGCTAAACTTCACATTATGTCAAAAGCTTTGTATTTGATTCTTTGTGTGTTTTTATGTTTTCTTTTGATGTTTTCTGTTGCTACTGGACAGTGGAATTTCCTTGGAGGATTAATAAAGCTCTATCTATCTATCTATCTATCTATCTATCTATCTATCTATCTATCTATCTATCTATCTATCTATCTATCTATCTATCTATCTATCTATCTATCTATCTATCTATCTATCTATCTATCTATCTATCTAATATGTAATTTCATGTAGATTTCGCTGCTTCTCTCACAACGCCTGCTAATTCTATCAGACTGCTCTTACGTGTTTCAAGAAAACATCTGAGGGTCCCTTCAAACTTGAAAAGCAAATACACATCTGCTTCTCCAATCACTAAACACACAACTCCAAATCTTTTATTTTCAGCCCTCAACATCACTAGTCATGCTTACCAAGTGAGGTCATTTACTTCAGGCAATGACATAAAGACGTACAAAGAGCAGAGAGAAGGAAAGAAAGGAAGGGTAAGGTAAACAAACACAAACTCCTGTTGAGTGTCTTTCTTCTCTGCTGGGAACGTGTAAATGACGCCCCCTCTGTGCTTGCACACAGCTGCAGGGGCAAAGGGAATTCCTCAGTCGAGTCTGTCCAGGTATCAACCCAGCTGCACCCTCATCATTCCTGTGTCGCCTCTGATCCTCCAAGGAAACATTAACACTTTGATGGCAGCCTCCTCTTTATGAGCTGTGTTTACAAACACCGGGTGTGCTATATGGTGGCACCTGGAGCGTGCAAGGGACTCATAAGCAATTAGCCGAAACTCGGCTGTTGATTGGGGCACTGCAAGGGTTTATGGGGGATTAGTCCAGGCCAATGAAAACCGTTGGTGCCTGAAAGTGGTGCCAGCAGTAATTGCCTTTATTTGTTGGTTTGAGTTCCAGGCACAGTAGGTGTGATGGAAGCATGTTTGGGTGTGAATAGTGACATTTGCTCTATTTTAACTTTACCGATAGTTCAAAAAATTATATGAGACACGATCTAAAGGTTGAACATGGTAATGGGGTTTAACGAGGAATGCTGATATATTTTATATTACTTTGTCATTGCTGTTGCAATAGGTTTCTACTTTTCATTTTGTAAAGCATTCCTTTTTCTCACACAGTAAAAGCTGTCCTATCTAGATGCAGGTTTTTCGTGCTCAAGCTTTCATTCATACCTGTTGATGTCACAGTCAGCAGACACAAAAGATCTGAGGACATGAAAATGGGGATTTCACATTGTCTAAGGGAATCACTTTGGCTGTGGACGCTTGACCACACATCTATAAAGACCAGTTAGATCCATATAACTCACAGTCGCCCCTTTGAAAAGTCACTCCATTGTGCTCAAAGCCTGAGAAATCAGAGTGAGGTATTCCAAGCTATTAGAGGGTTTCTCTAGTTGTTGAAATCCAAAGGTCACTTTACTGGGGGGCTCAACATTCACAGAATGACACTGTAACGCCGATATACTTTTACACAACGCTGTATAATACACATTTGCTCCTGGCATTGTTAAATAATATACTCTTCAACTGTGTTTAAAAGCTGAACTTATTATTTACGTATATTTAATTTACAGAATTCGGTGCCATGTCTTTGGCAAATTTGTACACTTTGAAACTATCCAATCTGGATAATCATGGAACCAACTTAAAGGTTTGGATCATCAAAATACCCCACTTTTACATACTGTGTGCTACATATTCCACTCTTTATTAAGCCATATGTTAAACACATTCATTGTATATTGACAAGACATCCATGCTGTCTGTACAAACAACCAAGATGATTTCTCTGAATAAATCAATGTAAGACGAACACATTATTTGGCCAAGAGAAAAATAGAAAGAAAGAAAATACTTTCAAATTTTCTCAGAATTTCATTCAAGAAATGTTTCAGATGTTGTGAATAATATCACAGTTAGAGAGGACACACAGGGAAACAATAAAGACAAATTAACTCTTTGTTACTGGGCTGCACTGGGAACTGAAGGTCACTTCTTCACCTCGATCTGCTGAGCAAGTATCAACCGATGGTCCCATTGAGCTCATGAAAAAGGCACTTTTGGCTTCCCACTTGCAATTGGCAAGATCTCTTAACCTTTGACATGTTTTGGCTGGGACTGTCAATAAGCTCAAGCTGCCATTACAAGCAAATCCTGCACTATACATGTCTAGTCAACTGTGGACTTGCCATTTATTTCTTCTCTATGGGATTTTTAAAAGCATAGAAAAAGTCTTTTACCCCGTCTCTTTTTTACTCTTTCCTTTCTTCCCGTCCCCCATTTTTTGGACGTTAGCCCATCGTCAGATCATTCAAGCCTTTTCTGACCTTGGAAAGAAAAAGACAGAAAGGAAAGAGAGAGACACTCTCACAGGGTTCCCTTTTGTCAAACTCATGGTATGGGAGAGTAGAAAGGAGGGAGGGAGGGAGTACAGGCTGAAGGTGCTGGTTATAAGATGGTGGCTTCAGTAGTGGGGGAAGGAGAGCACCCACCCTCCCCACCCAACAAGCCTTTGTTACTCACCTGAGAGGTGAAGAACTAGACAAGATCTTATTAATGACTGGAGGTTTTGAATAGGGCGCAGCAAACTGTGGCAAAATAGTTCTTTCCATCACAAATTTCAAGCAAAAAAAAAGGAGTGAAAGACGGCGCAAAAAGAATGAGAAAAAGAGACTTTGCTGCTCCTTTCCTCCTGTCTTCTTTTTGTTCCTTTTCCCAGGTCTTTAATTTCTTGGGTTGCCCCCTTGAGCAGCCCTCCATGGCTCAGTGCTCGACCAGAGCAGAGCCTGGGAATCTTGGAGTTCCCGCTGTGCTCCTGCTCTTGATTGACATACCTTTTCAATTATTTCACAGTTTGCTTGCTTTTTAAATGAAGAGGGCCCTGTTGTTTTTTTTCCTTCTGCCCTCCTTTTCAAAACACAAGCTTTTCATGTCGGGTTTGGGCTGCCAGGCCTAATGGCTGTGACCAGCACCTTTGATCTGCCATGACCCCCTCGAAGGGTCTGGTACTGGGTGAAGCAGCCGCCTGTGTGTATCAGCGCAGACAAAGGCTGCATCACTCACTACTTCTTTAAACACCTTGAGAGATTACCATGAGAACAGGCTCCCAAGTGGAGGCCTTCACAGGTGCTGTGATACGGAAACATGCATGTTAAATCTTGAATGTACAGTAAAATACTGCAGTGATGGTGACTCAAACAGATCGGGTTAGTTTTAGTTTTTATGACAGAGGTGAATGTATATCTCATAGGCATTTATTTTGGCCACCGAATCAGAGTTACTATTATTATATGATATCCGTGTGGTGCGATCACATTTTATTTGTGTTCTAACGACACGATAACCACACTTCGGTGTTCTTAAACCACATGAATAAAGGAAGTCTTGGTTGATTGTGTAGTACCAAAGATTCATTTGAAAAATTGATATAGCAGATGGATATTATGTGTCTTGCAAGCATTTACCAGTGTGTGCTTGGTAACTCAGTGCAGGTGGGATTAGGGTTAGGGTTACAGCCCTCACGATGCCTTCTGGTTCAGTCTCACATAAAAGTTTCAAGGATGCCACAGAAACAGAATCATTAAATAAATATTTGGATGGTAGTTTGATGATCCTGTGTAGTTTGTACCCTGCCTTTTCCCCAACTTCAATGATAACTTGTATAAGGTTAGTGTAGTAGTTAGACTGATGGATGGGATGCAACAAGAAAGTTGCTGTGGTGTTTATTTATTGTTAGGGTTAGGGTTAGCGTGAGAGTCTTCATCATAAACACAACAGAAAACCATACAATTTGAAAGCCTCATATGAGCTTGAGCTAGGACTTTATGATGTGCTGTAAATAAGAGGTGCCTCCTTTGTTGCTTAATAACTGCTTTATTATCTTTATGGAGGCTTTTTTTCTTTAGGTTGTTATTTTCTCTTGACTCTTGATAGCTCTTGATCCATGAAAAACTCTTTCTGTTGTTTTTTTTTGTTTGTTTTTTTTAAAATGCTACTCAAAAAAAAAAAACCGCTACCTGCATGATCTGTACAGGTAGTCTAGGAAATGCAAACAATGACACACTGTCATTTGTTGAACAATAAAACATACCCATGTGATCAATTTGAAGAGGTCAATGTCCACATCCGGACAATACTCTGAAATATGAATCCCAGCATGTGTTGACTGATCAAGTCCACTGAAACAATTGTGTCAGCACAATAATCTACAAAGTGACTGGGATCACAAGATGATCAATACCTCACCTGGAAGAGAAGTTCAAAATATTCTCCTGTCAATTGTGGCTGATTTTGTGTTCAACCAAAAGGCCAAAAATATTTTGCACATCATGATTATGTTAGACCGAACCCTTTGCCTGTCTAATTGTACATATCCAGTGGAATCAATATCAAGGGAGCAAACAATCCCTTTCTAAACACTTCTTATCGATTGGTAGCTGACAGATTAAGGAATGCCTCACCCTAAGGCTCATATATACAGCAGGCCTGATATTGCTACTGTATGGTACATAATACTGCTGCAGTCATGATCTCATTGCACTGAGTGGCTGAAATGAAAACTGATATTCAGCATGACCTGCAGATTACGACAGTGCTGCTGAGATGGAAAAATATATTTTACAGTGCACAAAGTATGCGCGAATCATATAGGTTGCACCTTTTTTGTCATTTATTTATTTAAGTTCCTGGAAAATGGTATTTAAAATTATTTGAAAGTTTCAACCTAATGAAAGTTATTGTACCTGTGTACATAAACCTGTAACTTAGAAAGCTTCCTGTCTTTGTAAAACTTTTCAAAGCAATTTGTACTAAAGCTCAAATGTTTACTCTTTGCATCCTGATGAGAGTCCACGCAATATAAATTGAGTCATAATGTCTGTATCAGGATGTAACCCTCGATTTATGATCGCACGGACTGTAGGGCAACTTTAGTTCATTTCCTATTTCATATTGGACGTGAACACAAGACAAAGCAGACAGACAATATAAGCCAGTCCTTAAAACAACTTAGATACAAGGACAATTGAAATATTTCAACTTGGCAGAAGTCTACATAAACCATGACATTAGAGGTTAATAGAGAAAACTTGCCTGTTTGACTATAATCAATAACTCAGAGTTTAATGTCTGGGATAAATCTACAAGGGGTTAATGTCATTAGGATACTGTATGTGTCAGTGAAAGTCGCTTCTTTTTATAAAAACATTTTTCTCTTTAGTATCTCATATAAACTATTGAAAGAATCATCATCATCATCATCATCATCATCATCATCATCATCATCATCATCGTCATCGTCATCGTCATCGTCATCGTCATCGTCATCATCATCGTCATCATCATCGTCATCATCATCCCTGTACGCCTGTGTGGATGATGACTGGACGGACCCTGGTTTCTGTCTCCTGCCATCCTACACAGCTATTTAGTTTGACCTTTGCAAAGATGGCTGGCTGATGAGACATTGCAAAACTAAAGCAATTACAGTCACTCGTGCGCTTCTTAACGCACATCTCAAAATGTCAAAAGTATTATCAAATTAACTGATGCACTACAAACCAAGTCAGAATTCAATCTACTGGTATCTGTTATAATTCTAAGTCAATTTAGGCTTTATATTGATGATAATATTCAAACTTCAACAAACATCACAGAAACAAACAACAAATAAAAGTATTGGTTTCACTCTCAGAGCCGAACTTTTGACCATCGTAACCACAATTTATAACTAAAAAGAAATAAAGAACCAGCAGACAGAATAGTTACTAACCACCTTCTGAGATGGACAGTAATATGACATTAGAAAGTATGTATATTCTGTTGTAAAGTCTATACATCTGTTATCCCAGCTATTGTTTATTGTGTGACCTATGGCACATATTTGTACAATGGACATATTTGCCATTTGCTCAAATTGTATGGAAGAAAAAATCATAAAAATAGTTCCAAGAATGAAAAATACAAATAAAGTATGCATAGACCATCGACATGCAACTTTATGACCAAAAGACCCATTTTTGTGACTTTCCACTAAATGAAATTTAACTGGAGCCGCAAAAAACATTTAACCTTTAAAGTGAGGCTAACACTCCTAAAGTTTCATATCTAGTTTTGATACATGAACATAAAGTTTGACTAATTTCTGAATTTTCAATTACAATATAGGAAAACAATTCATTATATTTTCAGCTGTTATTTTTAGATGATTTTAGAGGTTTTCAACTAGGGAGTGTAACAGTATTTGTATTCGTCCCATGCTATCACGGTACAGGGGTCATGATTCAGTGCACGGAGTCATGCGAAGAAGAAGAAGAAGAAGAAGAGTTAATGAGTTTATGAAATTGAAACTGAGTTTACATATTCAAATTATTTAAAGACGTTTTTACTGTCATTATTTGGTTGTTTATTTTCATAAAGATTAGGTGTATAGATTGTTGTGAAAGTAAAGGCTTTACTCAGGATTAAAAAAAACAACCTATATGAGCAGTTTTCTGCAATGTTTCATGTTCACACTAATGAAATGATGACATTTGTTTTTGTTTGAATAAGTGCAACCAGGCAGAAAATATAAACGATGTAATGTCCTCAATCGCTCAATGGACCAAGCAATTCTGCACAGCAATAGAAATGTTGTCGTCCTTTTAATCGGGGCTGTGACTGGGTGTCTGACTGCACAACTGTTCCGGTAAAGGATATGTGTGTGTCCGTGTGTGTGTGTCGTATGATGGACTGGTAGTTGTCCAGGCTGCACCATGACATTTTGCTCAATTTCAGCAGAGATAGGCTTCTGCTCCCTGCAACCTTCTAAAATGTGATGAAATATTCAGGTCATATTTCATGTCTTGTATTCTTCCACTCTCCCATCTTTGATCCTGTGTTCCTCTGCCATGTCTGCCCCTTATTCAATTCAATTCAACTTTATTTACATAGCACCAAATACAACGCAGTCCTCTTTCGGTACTTTTAACAGAGAAAAACCCAACGAATCCACATAATCAAGCAGAAGTGTTGGTTCTCTCTGTCTCTGCTTGGTTCTCTTTCTGCCTGGTTATCCCATCTTAACATTAACGCTCCTTCTCTCTGCAGTGGTCTATGGACATGCATTATACCAATTAACTCTCAAGGGAGTGAGATGATTTATTCTGTGGAAAAGATTTGTCTGCTGAAATGAAGGGAAGAGTGAAGCACGACTTTATGCACACATTAAAAAAAAAGTCTGAGACATGCAAACATGTACACAGACAAATATGCAAATATCTGTGAATCTTTCCAACTTTTTGTTTTTTTGGTAGTCTGGGAGTCTAAACAGTGTTTCTTTTGCCTAATTTAGCTCAGAATCCCTGCACAGTTACAAATTCTTCGACTCATGTTGGCTTTAATCAAACTAAATCTAAGTATATCATTATAATAGGGCTACCTTGGCTCACACTTGAACTTTGACAGATCCAAACATGCTGTCACTGATGTAAGCACACCTCACAAATTGTGTACATGTGTGCTGTTGTTTCAATGTGACTGTATACACTTGCTCCGATAACTAACCTGAGGAAATATAGGACACAGAGAGGGTTTGTGTAAATGTTGTTTGCATGTATATCCTCATGCATATTATTTTTGTTCTTATTACACATTATTACAGAATCTTTCCTCAAAATCAATGTTTGCTGCTTTACAAGACGTCCTAATTTGTTTTTAATGATAAATGCAGATAGACAAAACATTTTTTAATGGGTTTGATCTCTGAAGTAATGTCATAATTTTCCACAGAAAAAAACACATTATATTATAAAGTATGTTTATGAAGAGATTCCAAAAATTAAAAAAAAGTCTTACATGAAGGCAGTGGCTAATAACTTGCTAAGTGTGGATACAAAATCTGATTGATCACATGGATGTTTTCATTTAGAGGCTTATTCTGTTTTTATAATAAGCTCTCACAAATGATTGATGAGCTCATTTTCAATCCAACAGTATAATTTCTCCATTGCTGTAAACATCATACAATTAAAAAATGTCCATTGTATCTAATGGTGGTTGAGTGGAATTGCAATTGAATTATGAAGCGTCTTCTGTTGGAGGCTCACCTCTGCAAATATTTATATTAAAGGTTCAATCTCAATAAGTTCACTACAAACATTTTTAAACATATTGTGCATTCGTGTCATGAGATGATAGCAAACTGGCCCATGGTGTGGCATATTCGGAATTTTTGAAAACAATCTTTAAAAATATATATATATATATATAAAAACTATAATTTACAGTACCTGAATGCATTTTGTGGACCGTAAAAAATGAAATGGTTGGTTTTGCAATCCTATATTTATAGGAACAACATTCAGTTATACCTGGAAAATGTTCACCATGCCATTATGTCAATCCTATATTTGTTTTTCCTGAGTGCTCCTGAGTGGGACTTCCTTCTGAAATGTGAGTGTAATCCAGAAGTAAAAACTTCCCTTTTCTATATTTCATTTGCAGAACTTATCACTATCATCACACAGTTCGAAGGCACTCTCTCAAAGCTGTGTGCACTCAGGTTTTTAGACCATTCAACCTTTCTGCCAGACAAAGTCAGTGAGGGAGGTGTAAAGTGGCGGCAATGTACTTCTCTACAAGCCAAGGCCTGATTTTATTTTTTGAGCCTGTGAACAAGCCGTACGGTGGTGACCTGCTGAAAGCTGACTCTCGCCCTCCCTCGGCCCCAGCCCTGGCCGCAAGGGGTGACATTCTCTCACACACAATCCAGAGGCTGGTCCTCTTTCAGGACTCACACTCGGCCCAGTTACCCCCACCTTTTCATGCAGTGCTGCTGGGAGAAGTACTCCAGGGATTAGCCCAGCCAGGTCTTTCAAAGGCCATTAGAGCAAATTACAGGTATCCTGTTACCAGTTCGCTGGGACAGGCCAGGTGAGGGGCGCAGAGGCCAGGCAGGAGAGCAGGGGTCAGCTTGGGACAAAAAGACAGGGCCACCCTGGGCCCCACTCTAGCGGAGTGTCTCCCTGGCTTCACAAACTGGTAGACCTGCATCAATGAATGGCTCACTTGATGGGACCTCAGAGACATTGTCTCACTACCGTAACTTTAGCCTTTTTTCTTCATCCCCCCTCCACCCCTACACTTCTCCCTCCCCCCCTCCCAATGCCGATTTTCTTGTCTTTCAGTTAATGTGGGCATGTCTTCGATCTGATAGGTGATCACACAAAACCACTATAAAACATGAGGAAAGTCAATTAAGTCAAGAATGAGGATATACCAAAACGCCTCACAGGATACTCGCTTCAATGACAATGCTTTTGCGACTACAGACCATGCTCTCGAAACACCCACAAAGTCCTTCCACATAAAGTCCTGCTCAGGGTTCAAATTAACCTCAAATTCCATTATTTATTTCCACTTCAACCTAGGTATAACTTATAATGGCAAACACACAACAGATAATGTGTGGTCTGTCAATATATCATGATGTTGCAGGCATCATGAGACTGATGTGACTGATAAAGTCATGGAGATGGCCACAGGGAGTTCCGCATCCTGCCATTTTCTCTAGACTCGACACACACACACACACTCTCTCACCCACACACAGATGCCTCTTGGCCACTTTTATGGGCCACACTCAGGAGTACACACACACACACACACACACACGCACACACACACACACACACACACACACACACACACACACACACACACACACACACACACGCACACACGTACGCACGCACGCACACACACACACACATGCCTCACCCTATCCTAACTGGTGGATGGCAATCTGATGGAGGAGCTGCGGAAGTATTTCATTAGCCAATTACTGCTGCTAGATAAAACCTGCGTTCCCACAGTCCACAAGGCCAGGGGGTCAAATGTGACCAATTACCCTCCATCCCCTTGCAGGACAGATTAGTCTGTCTGATTTATCCCCAGACAGACTGACCCAATACTCTAGAGTCATCATCCACATCTGGATGTGTGTATGCATGAAAGTGTGGAAGTAGTTTTTATGTATAGCGGAACAGATTTACTACTCATGAACACAGAACATGTTGTCTAAGCAGCAACAGCAGTCATACAAAATTGGCACAAAAATATATTTTAATCAAAACTTGAAAAGTGAAAAGTTGTGGCTGCATGGAAATCTCTTCCTACCACACACGGACTCCAGTGATAAGTGCACCTCCATGTCCTGTCAGCAAGCACCCTACAGTCATTACTCCACTGAACACCAACTTCCTTGACCATGCTGAGTTGTGATTGTGTGTAATGAAACATCAATCAGTTCATTAGGGACCTCCAGGATGCTGAATCAGGCCCTCCTCTGATCAGACCCCAAATTTACAAGGACAGCGGGGGCAGGGTTGCCAGAAAAAGTAACACTAGAGAACAACCTGAGGGAGTTGGGGAGTTTCTGGGGTAGAGACTTGCTTCCAGTAAGGCTGGGGGGATAGCAAAGGTGAAAGAGGTTAATGAAGCCCACAGTGTGCAACCTGCCTGCTTGTCTGTGCCTGTGTGGTACTGAGGGGCCGCAATATTACCAAGTAAATTGTGTCCTCTCTAATCAAGGAGGGAGAACAAGGAGGGCAAACTGCCTCCAAATCATGCATCACATCCGTAACAAGCGTACGACAACCTATCAAAGTCTTCACAGGTAGTTGTAACCACGTCATCCCACCAAAAGCTTTGTGACTCACAGCTTCTGCATTTTCCAGTTCTTTGATTCACCCTGAGAAGCAGCAGAGATGGAAGAATCCACATTAAACCATGCTCATCCCCCTGTGCCACTAAAATGTTACAAGCGGGTGATTGGCATCTGTGGCTCATTTGGGGGGCTGTCCAGAACAAACTCAGTCACAGAGGGTGGAAATGTAATCAAGAGGAATCAAAGGAGCTGTTTACAATTCCATACTATAACTAGAACTTTACACAAACATTTAAGAGTTGTGTATCTGAACCAAAATTGCAATATCCACCAGTAGAACCAAGATTATTCTTTGCTTACGTTGGCACATATGCCTAATGCTAAATTTGCATGTTGAAGGGCAGCTTTACACTAAAAAAAACCACATAAGCAACAAACAATCCACAGATGTAGGAAACTACATTTAAAATGTGGAGTCTTTTCTGAGTGAGAAACACTTCTAAACACACTTGTTTGCTATTGTTTAGTTTAATTCTTTCTTCAATTAACTTTCTTTAAAAATGTATAATTTTAAATTGTCCCCAAAAATGTCACAAACAGACTTTAATAAATCCTGGTTTCAAAGCAACAAACCAATTCTCATTCAGTTCGAAAGGAATCAACTGACAACTTAAAGTGTGTGCCTGCGTGGCTCAGGTGTGCAGTGTGAGGTTCCACTGACTGAGCACCAGGACACAGAATATTCTCTGTGGCCTCAGCATGCCCCATATTTACATTATTAAAATGAGATGGGCATAAAGGAGGTGACAGAAGGCACAAGAGTAAAATCAGGGTCCTGTCAAAGCTGTCACTTGCTCCAATGGCTAAAGGGCCCTGACCTCAATCCTATCCACTGCGGGGGAGGAGAGGGGGAAATGGAGACCAGCCGGAGGGAGACGGTGATAGGTAGGAAGGGGGAAACATGCATAAAGAAAGATACAAGGTGAAGATAGTAAAATATTTTTATACTATGAAGAGTTAAACATCGAAAGAATAGAAACCACTTCACAATGAAGCAGATTTAATCCATACAAAGAAGCAGCGAAATCCAGATGTTTCAAATGCATATGAACATATTCTTGGTCTCCTCGAATAGCGCACAAACTATGATCTGATTGCCGCAACCTTTTCACCTTGACTCATCAAAGTGCAATACAACAAAATAAGTGTAAGTAAACATGTTGCCACTGATTATGAAAACAAGAAGAAGCTCACAGCCTGCATACAGAACTGCTCTGATAGTTGTGGACTGCACTGCCTCAGCTCAGGCCATACCACAGCCTTATGCCACCCTCTGTGTTCTAATGAGGAGCATGGCCTTACAGATGAGAAAAACACCCATGCGCGCACAAGCTTGCACATGCCTACATGCACGCAAATACACAAACGTGGATGTGCTTGAACTGAGTGTAAGACCAGGTCTGGTTCATATTAGCCATTAGGGAACGGAAACTCACATCTTTTTTCAGTTTAGGGTTCACTTCATGCTCCCACAATGGCACAAGTCTAAACACTGGCACATGCATTCTCGATGCACACGCACAGTTAAAGAACTCTGACATGATACTCACATCCTGCTCATGTTCGTTTAGTGGAATGGCCTCGGAGACAGAAAGCAGGTACGGGTACGTGTTTGTAATGCAGCTCAGAGAGGACTCTGTATGGTCTCAACCTGTTGGTATGCATGGACCTGCAGTTGCTGTTTTTAGTCTTATTTGCATCGAGTATTCTTTGTCTACTTTCAGGAAACATAGTTGAAAGACCAGCTATTCAGTCCAGAAAAAGACCTTTTGCCGCAGTCTTTTAAACATGTGAACCAAACTTTGCCTCAGCATGATTTTTTTTTTCTCAGTTAAATGTCATCTACATTTACAAATGCTAAAATTACAACTGCAAAAAGAGACATCCAATAGCTAATGGAAGCTTAAAGAAAAACAAAGAAAAAAATCTTATATGGATCGTGCACAGCACAGATCATTTAGATGCCCAAATTCAGGTTTGGTTCTCATAGTGAGCTATAAATAACATGTTGTACTTCTGAATTATGTTCATCTTAATTGTCCAATGTATTTAATAGTTTCAACGAACACATCTTCTCATAAATTAAAAAAAATTAAATTAAAAAGAACAAAATCAACCACACTTTGACTATAAGTTGGGCAATGTTGTAAATCAGCTTGTATGACACTTTGGTTAAAAACAGTACATGTAAACTTGAGTGGATTGTGAAAAGTATTTAAATAAACATTTATACTTTTCTGAGGATAAAATCTTAACTGTAGTGTCTCAACAACAACAGCAGCGATTGCCATGGAAATTGAATCAACATTACAGCCAAAGGACTGGTGCATATTTGGTGGAGGTAGACAATTGCTGAGATGTATCTCAATGATTATGGTGAATTCCTGACTTTCCCTCTTTTCTACCATCAGGTTGACATTTTCCTTTTAGCGTGAAATGTCTCAACATCTGTGGGATGTATTACTATGCCTTTTGTTTTGTTCACTTTAGTGATGCCATGAACTTCTATTTGATTTGAAAATAATAATAATCTAATAAAAAAGGAAAAACTCCAGTCTGCCTGGTTTTCTTCTAAGCTGTGTTTTTTTTAAGCACATTACCATAACTGGCATTTAAAGTACAACACTTACCTGAATGGGGGAAAAAAAAAAACAAACATGGATTGAGTGCATTTCCATCTGTCTCACTCACAGCAACATACCAGTACAGCCAGGTAGTCCCACAGTAAACGTGGGGTGTGAGATGTCACACACATTATGGCTTTATTGCCTAACAGCAGGTCAATATTTAGCTGCACAGATTTACTGTCAGGTTGTGGTTGATCTGTTTATGTTTTTTTCTGAGTTTAAAGTCTAATGAAAGTTCACAAACCTGTGCCCTTGTTGCTTATTGCATCATGGAATAAAAGGGTGGAGAGCTCAAGTTTTAAGTGATTATTCCCTGTAAGAAACATTTTACTGTCTCTCATTGCTACCTTTATGAGTTTAGAGGTATCTGTTTTAATTTTATCAGGTACACTGCATTCCTACACCCAGTTTCGCTGCAACTTGAACTGGATACATTTCCAACTCTTGGAGTTGAAGCCAGTCAAACGTAGCTGCAATTAAGGATGCAAAAATGTTTTCTTTTACTCCCATCTGCAGCAAGGGTTCTCTTTCAAACATTATTCTTGGGCAAATGGCTTGACGTCTACTAAGACATGATGTCTGGCTCAGCTTAAGGACGGAGGTTTAGAGGGTTTATTGAAATGGTCAAAGAAAACCCATTAATCTGTCTCAGCCTATCGAATGTTCAGGAACTGAGCTGATTATGCCAGTATACATGTGTGTGCATGTTTACGGTTCTCGATGTGAGTGGCAGCTGGTTCTCCATGAATATTTCCTTCGGTGAAAACATTTACAACATGTGTTGCTGCATGAGTATTGGCTGACTGTTACTCCGTTCCCACCTGATCTAATTAATAGTTATCTCACACTTTTCACTGAAAAGCAAATTTAGCGATAACCACATTAATGTGCTCTTATTGGAGATGAAGCCAAATGCTTTACACTCACTTTAAGAAAATTATAATAATTAAAGAAATTATAGGAAATAAGAAAATTAATAGAATGATGTCCTTTTTTTGTTGAGGCAAATCCACATAAGAAAACTGAGACTTAAGTCCTGCTTGAGGACGCAATATTCCTATTGTGCTACTCCTACATTAATTTATTAGGTATGGATTTATTTGAACATTGTAATCAAAGTCTTTCTCAGATTTTTTTTTTTCTTTCAGAATATCAAAGCAACCATCTTCTATCAATGACTTTAGGGTCCAGGGAGCTGATTACTGGCGCTGTGAAGTTTTCTCTTTTGTGTTCCCTTCCCACACAGGATGTCCAGAGCTGTGTGATGTTATAAAAGAATTGGCTGCCAGAGCAAAGTCAGACTCTATAAACCTGCTGATGAACTCTGTAAATCCCACAGAGGAGCCAGAGCCAGACTGGTAAACGTTGTTAGCTACTAATTGCTACATTTCTTGAGTCCTTTCAAGATATCGAACCTTGGTGGCAGAAACCAGGGATGCTCGCTAATTAGAGTGACACTGACACTCTTGTCCCACAGTGTTCCCAGGACAGTGACACTGTGAGCATTTGTCAGAACGAGCTAACCTGCATGCTCAACACAGTCGGCTGTTTTACTAAGTTTTACAATAGCCAGAAGAGCTGAAAGAATCTAGAATTTAATTTGTTCTCTTACATGCTTTAGCTATGAACTTACACACATCTTTATGCTATAGGACAGAGGATTGGTTTGGGGGGGGGTTATAATTTACCCTCTTTCTGGCATCCACATTGTCCACGAATCCCCTCTCAGTTGAGACAACCCAAACCCTAATGCCTAACGAGCAATGGGACACGCTCCAACACTCTTCTAGTCTTTAATTTCCACCTCAATACTGAGCAGAGCACGCCCCAGCCCGGCTCCGAGCCTCATTAACATGTGTATTCTCCCAATTCAAACACCAAAGCACTTCCTTCAGCCAGGTGCTTCCCTCTTTTGCCCCGGCAGTCTCGATGCAGTCACACAGCGCCATGTGGACTCCAACAGAATTATTGGTGAGTCATGATGAGATTGATGGAAGGGCAGTGCAGAATAAATCACATCACACCTTATAAAATGCAGACACTGCACAACAGACATGTTGTAATGTCTGTTGCTTTGATATGAGTGCCACTGTCCCAAGAGTTCAGCATAGAAAACCCATGAGCATATGATGAACAGACGATGACCGGTGGTATTTAAAGAGATCTGGTATAGTGTGAATACTTGGAAAATTGTCAGTGAAGAAAGTTTTCCTCTTAATACTACATTATTTGTATTCACATAGAATAGTTCTTTGTTTTTTTTTTGTTTGTTTTTTTTATAATAACCTATTTAATTCATTATTAAACAGTTTTGTTCCCAAATAAACGATCAGAACCATCATTTATGTACAGGCACAGTTACTCCAAATCCAATTTTCTATGACAGCACTAAATATTTTCATAGGTGTCCCCATTGCCCTTTATTGTCTTCTGTATTTTCATCACTCCCTCAGCCAAACCTTCAGACGGATAAAGTCCTCTGTCAGTAACACCTGTCCTGTCATTTATGATTTTCAGTCTCTCCGTTATGAGTGACAGTTTTCCCCGTCGACAACAAGTTTGCATAATTTCCACAACATTTTTCAGTGGGGTGGAAGCTTTTCTGCCCATGGTTCCCTTCCAAGTCAAATACACTCACAAACTTGGAAAACTCTCACATCAAACAGCAACATGTTGTACACCAAAGGAAATTTGGTAAATGCAACACACCCTGGCTGAGAGCGTGGTACGACTGAAGAGGCTGAAGTTAGGCTCGTTGCAGTGATTCCTGCGCTCATGCCAATGTCGAAGGCTGACCTTGTTTTCTAAAAGGGTGAAGCAGCTGGCACTACCTGGAAGCTGGACAAATGTGTTTTGCCGCGAGTCACAAACACCCAAAAGTAATAGTTCATCCTTTAAGATGGGATGAAAAAAAAACTTTTACATGGAATTAAATATACATAGTGCACTTTGGATGCACCAGAAAATGATAATAGTTATAAAATGTAAAATAGGTGAGTCTTGAAGTGATGTGAATATTTTTGTCAATACCAAAGAGCCACAGAACCGTAATGGGAGAAGAGCAGGGTGGCTGGATGAGTCAAACTCTAAGATAAGTTCTTTGTATGTCTCGTAAAAGAAAAGTAAATGTATCATCGTATTTATTCATAAGTATGTGTGAACATGTTTATTTCAATTAAAAACTTTTTTTGAATCTTAACTCAATAAGTAGTTTTGGTGTCTAACCATAACTAAAAAAATATGTATTAATATTTTTTGTATTTAGCCAATATTACTATCTGCTTTTTTTGAGACTAAGGCAGTGCATTCTTTGAAAACTGAAATTTCTGTTTGACTGCTTTTGCACCACCAATGGTTATTCTGAAAAGTCACATAACTTAACCAGACGTAGTGAGATATCATTCACATAACAGTGTAGTATATGATTACTGAAAGGTGTTTTTGTTGCAGTGTATTTAACTGTAGCTTCTTTCATATTCAGAAATCTTTCTTGGACACAACAAGGTTGATTTGTTTATTTCTGCATAGTCAATTCAATGTTTGCATTGGATTTTGAATATTTTGTGCACCCATGCTTCTTTGTTCCGTGTTGTTCTATTCTTGATTAATCAATATGGTTAAGACCCTTGGGTTTTATGATGGTTACCATTGGTCACCATTGGGTCGCTGTAAACTGTTTTCTGTTGTGTGAAGAATCCGCAAAAATAAATAATTCCCAAGCTGTGTTAGTGCAGTGAGGCAGGCCTAAGCAACGTTGTGTAACATGAATGAGGGATAAACAAAAACAGGTTTGTGAAGAAAAAAATAACAAGTGACTGTTATTTATTATTTTATTTTGACCTTATTGACTGTACATGGAGCATTGCACTCCACTTTCCCTGTTGGAATTGATCACGTACTTGTTGCTGGGCGTGCCTACACAGCTGTTGTGCTGTAACACTGTCTAATTAACGGGCTATGACCGATGACCCAGGACAGGATATGATGCGTACCTGCCTCTGGAGCTTTTGTAAACACTTGGGTGTGTTTTTCCCCTCGATCATTTTCTTGCCTTGGCATAGGTCAAAAGAAAAACATACTGAAGCCTGTCGTTGCTGTGCCTTGGTGTGGTGCACTGTACTTTGCTCCTTTGTATGGCTATTTCAGCAGGTTATTTTTAGTAACTTCTGTTATCAAGTGGTTTGTAATTATTGGTGAAACTATATTTAGATCAAGTAGCTACGCAGACCACACTAAGATTGTTTGTCGTGATTTGTACTGAGATTAAGAAATACTTACCGGCCATTTACACTAAATGCTTGAGCTTACAACTTGCTTGATTTTGGTAACAAACTTGAGGAATGCACACCTGAAGCCAGAGTGTTTGTGTTTGCATGTGTGTTTGTGTGTGCAATGTTCTGCTTGGTGAGCACAAGACCGGACATTTTTCTTGGAACACTTACAAGATGTAACTGATACACACTCAGCCTCTTCTCTCTGTGGCCACTGACAGTTTTGAGTTTCATTGCTCCGTAAAAAAAAAAAAAAAGAGTTTAACCTCTTATCCGTTTCTTTTGATCAACAACATTTGTGCAGTATTTTTATGATGTTATGTTTGAAGCCACATGAACTGAAAGCAAGATGCAACACATTAGAAAATCTCTCATTTGCCATATGTGCGGTGCCTTTCTCTCAGTCTCCTTGAAAGCTCTCTAATCCTTTAAACCATCCATCCCTCTCAGTCAGTCTTTCTCCCTCTCACCTCTTCTCTCAGCTGTTCCATGCCTCTGCTCCACTGGGATTGATACAATATTTTCCAACCTCAATTAGCTGCGAGTCTGTTGACTAATTCCATCTGTTTTTTCACCTGAGAGGGAGTCAGGAGTTGGAACTGGAAAAACTGAGTGTAGTGGAGGAGAGGGCCCTAGTCTGGGTGTAGCAGGCTGAGCTGTCGGGGCAATATACCTGTGTCGAAAAGAGTGGAAGGGCAATACAGGGGACAGACTGCCCGGCCACACTAAGGACAGTCCTGGGAAAGACATAAGCAAGATAATACATGCCCTGGCAGTGCTGATTCCCCCATGGCAATGTACGTATTTCATTTTGTGCACAGGCAACTAGATTCTTTTTTTGCTTAATTATTATGGAACAATATTCTCTGAAACTAAGACAGACTAAGAACAAATGTGTCCTTCTGCCTGTGAAAGGTTCTGTACTGATGTTGCAATCTAGTATTCGTGTCACTGCTCTTGTCATTAAATATGTACAACTTCCTATTTGTTCTGCCACTCCGATGTATAACATAGCCAACACCTCCCACGTCTGAAGCTGATTAAGAGCCTACTGGTGTATTATGTATGTATCATGAGTCTCCCATGGAAACGGAACATACCTCACATTATGAGGCACAACGAGAGACTGATGACAAGGTCCATTTTGTTAAATGTAAGGTAAAGAGTGCATGACCACTAGTTGGGTACTGTGCTCATGGTGCAGCTACTCAATTTAATCACAGAAAGAAATGCTTCTTTTCCAGCAAAGGAAATGAGGGGATGATGGCTAAAGTGTTTAACTAATTACATGTTAGAGGTCTGTTCTTTTTCATACAGGGCTGCTGAGCCTCCTAAACACAATTATAGTTAAAAAAAGAAAAAGAAAATAGAAATAATAGATTTTTCAGTCCCTAATTTTCCTAACATTCTACATACCTGCCTGCACAACTTTTCAAACTGCGAAATTTATACATAGCTGGGGAATAATGCATTAAATACAATCCCTTTCATATAATCCTAATGAAAATATGTATGTATTTATTCATTCATGTATTTGTTTATTTAGCCAGTTTGTATGTTATATAGATCTTTTTTTAATAAATTTCTCAAATTTTCTCCTTCAACTAAATCAGACAGGTTAACATTATCATCGAGTCCACAGCAAGAAGCTCTTCAAAACAGTGGCAACAGGCTGACTGAGCAGCTGGGCACAGCAGCTGCTCTTCCACCTAGTAGCTGTATGGAAAAAACCCTGACTCACCTACTTGTAGTTAAATAAATAGCAGAAGAAAAAAAACATTAATGACCAAATACATAAATATTACTGTCAAAGGCAAATATGTCTCAAAAGCTGTCCAATCAGTCAGTCAGCCACTGACTAATAGAGAGGGAGGTCAGTTCATGAGCAGAGTCAGGTCGTCTGACCTGGTCAAGCGTCTGAAAGACACCCATTGATGGACACGCTGAAGAGGCAGAGATGCTCCATGACAAAACTCTTCTCAGGTGTCCCCCAAACCACAGATTGTAAATAGACTACAATCCTCCTGG
>NC_137661.1:18453550-18486050 GCF_963422515.1 Blennius ocellaris
CCTCTAAACACCCAAATGAATGAGCACTATTGAGTGGCTACTGAAAACAATATGTACAAGTATTTATATGCTAAATATATTAGATGATTTTGAATTTTAATTTTAGCAAAAAGGTTGAGTAATTTCTAATCATTTATTCTGAAATCCCGAGGGAAAGTTGACTGCAATGATCTGTTCCTTCAGTATTTGTTAAAGCTACATATTTCACTTCAAACCAGTCAACCTGTTGTGGTGATAGTGGCGGTGGAGGAAATGTCGGGCGTAAGCATATGACATATTAAATTCACTTTTGTCCTCCAAAGAAGAATCTACCCCAAGCTTTATTCTTTCTTTCTAACTTGAGCCTTGTCCATTAGGACCAAGATGGTGAACTGACAATCACCAGACCAGGTATGTAATAATCCCTAGAGAGGAGGTGATAAAGCTCCATGATCTGGTAGCTTAGTGTGATTTCTAACAACATGGATGGATTTCACTCCATCACTATCCCTTGAGCTGAGTCGAGTTGTGTTGCATTGAGCTGAATTGTATGCAGTTGTGCAGTGTGGGTGTGCCTTGAACTGAGAACAGTGCTCTAAGAGCCAGGCACCCAAGGAGGATGTTCTCAAGTGGGGGAATCTAATCTTTCCCAGCAGGGATCCAAGCAGCTCTGTAAGTGTATGAATGGAGATAATATCTCTATAATGAGGCCTGTTTTGTACCATCAAAGTCTTCAAAAGGGTCTGAAACCCAACCCCCCTCTCTAGCACTGACAATCCCTCACTATTACCGTCGTATTATTAATTGTTTTGACTTCCTCTTAAATACTTACCTCATTCATCTTATAGTTTTGTCTTAGCTTGACCTAGCACTTTTAGAGTTTTTCTTTATGGAATTAAGAGTTGTCGATGTTTCAATTTTCCTTGTTTCAGATTATAATCTTTTAAAATAAAGTAATTTTACATTCACACCCAGTGGACAAACCACACACACACACACACACACACACACACACACACACACACACACACACACACACACGCACACACGCACACACACACACACACACACACACACACACACACACACACACACACACACACACACACACACACACACACACACACACACTTCCACTCCTCATTGATGAGATTTGCTGCTGATTTTTCTTATTCTCTGCTATTGTTCTTTCAATTATCAAAATCAGGTTTTTTGTTGTTTGTTTTGTGTTATTTAGTTTTTACTTTTGTTATCATTGTTGTTGTTGTTTTGCTTTTTGTTTTGTTGTTGTTTTGGTTTTTTTGCCTACCTGCTAATTTATACTCTTGCTAGAAAATTATGTTACTATCTAGATAGTACTCTTCAGGCTGGTTTAATCTCATGACAGTTGGAAAATATTTGGATCAGTGTGATTACTGTAAAAAGAAAAAAAAATATATGTAGCACTAACAAGGGTGTTGTATGTATCTCCCCACCCAGTCCATCTCTCTATCTTTCCTATCCTCTCCTCTCCTCTCCTCTATCCTCTCACCCCAACCGGTCCGCAGAATGCCGTCACCTCTGAGTCTGGTTTCTGCAAAGTTTTCTCCCTGTTGGAGGGAGTTTTTCCTTTCCACACTCGCAAACAAACCTACTTGCCCATGTGGATATGTTGGGCTTTTCTATTTTCTCTGTAAAAGCACATAGGAATGACTGTACTGTATTTAAAAATGTTTTTTTAATTTAAAAAAAATAAAAAAAAGACATTTTGTCTTTTAATCGTGGTGTGTTGAAATGCACAAACTACAAATTACACAACGTACTCTGAGGAAATAACCTCATGCATCATATTAACAAGGACTATTTTCTTTTGATTTCAGAACCTATAGCTCCATTGAAGCAAATTGAAAAAGTTGTGGTTGAGACCCAACACGGATGTGTCTGATAGAAATGCAAACATGGTTAAAGGGAACAACTACAACTCATATTTCCACATGCTGCTTCAAGATAACTTTCAGCAACGTTTTGATAATATGTCTATTTGACATTGTGCAGAGTTTGAAGATGTCAGTGCCAAAAATAGAAGAAAAACCTTTTTTTTTTATTTTTAATTTTTTTGCTGATTTGACATTTCATTATTCTCCTTATCAAAATGTAGGTTGTGCTGTTGCCTGCAGGTACAATAACTCTGTGGATGTTGAGAGTACGTCATTAGAATCAACGTTTGTAAGATACAATATTCTTTTTCATTACTCCACTGAGATCCAGTCAAACATAGTAACAAGACGTAGCTTATGACATTTGACGTGACTCACTAATTAGATCCATCCTAAAATGCATGTGTTGGGAAATCCCACTAACAGCGTATGAGTCAGAACAATCCAGTAAAGGATGGGGCTGTCTGTAATTGACGGTAATGGACATGAGTGAAGTGACGAGTAACATCCTCTGTGATATTTGCACTAAATGGATTATAAATGTACTGGAGACTTGTTTTAAAAGTTTGTTTTAATGAGATGCTATCTATTATCATACATTAAACTGCAAATGTGACTCTTTGTCGCCTAAGATGACACAGTTGCTGATGATACATGGAAGTCTCCTAAGAGGCCTTTTTATCTTCACAGGACATGGTACTAATTCCATGTAAGTAGTTCAGCACACACACACACACACACACACACACACACACACACACACACACACACACACACACACACACACACACACACACACACACACACACACACACACACACACACACACACACACACACACACACACACACAAAAGAGGAGCTCACACGCACTCACTAGCACATGCCAAAGGCATTTAGCCATACATGCATATCACAGAGAAGTATCTCCATCAAGTTTTCCTGGCCAGGTGAAGCAGTTTCAAAAACAGCCATCTCTCTCTCCATCTGTTAAACAAATAGGGAGCCCCTACAAAGGTGTGCAAAAGAATCCACATGATCAAAGTACACCAGAATGGCAGCCTTGTCCTGGCCAGGCCATTATCAGGCCCCATGAATGCCTGTCTTCGCCTCTTTTGTCGGTTGGGGCATTGACAGTCACTCACCCGGCAATGACTGTCACACCAGCGCAAAGAGCCAGCCGCCGACAGGGGCCAACCACATCAAACGAGGCTGTCAAGGGGCCCTGCTCATGAACTGTGGCAACAAACACCTCCTGATCCTCACCTACAGCCCAGCAGCAGACACCTACTACTATGCTCTCAGCCACTGCCTCCAGTGAGAAAAGATGTACTGCCTGGACCTAATTTCCCTCGTGCCTCTCTCTCTCTCTCTCTCTCTCTCTCTCTCTCTCTCTCTCTCTCTCTCTCTCTCTCTCTTTCTCTCTCTCTCTCTCTCTCTCTCTCTCTCTCTCTCTTCTCTCTCTCTCTCTCTCTCTCTCTCTCTCTCTCTCTCTCTCTCTCTCTCTCTCTCTCTCTCTCTCTCTCTGTCTCAGTCAAGTAGTCCTTGTGTTAACCTCCAGCCTGCTGAGACACAAAAGGCTGCTAAAGTGCTTAAGAATGCTTTATGGACATATGACGAGGGGAGGCTGAGGCTACAGGGGGTCAGAAAGTATACAGGATGTGAATAAGATAAATTCAGGTCAACTTTCAAGTCATTTTGAAATAAAAGCAAATCATTTTCAATAGACTTCAACATGCACTTTGGTCAAGTCAGCAGGAGTTAATCTACCACAATTAACCAATAGGTTACACCCATGGTGAGTATTGTAATTTAATAGACACTCGATTTCCTCAGTAAAGATAATAGCTTATGATGAAAAACAGACTTGAAATATTGTGATTGTCATTTTACATTAATGCAATCATTTAATATAATAAAATGTATTCATAAAATGTATCAGATATACAAAAACAATTTGAAAAATAGATCTGCATTTATGCAAGCAGAAGTACAGAATGAAAGCAAATTATTTGACGAAATGTCACATTTTGTTCTGACATATATGAATGGGCCTTAATAGGCTATGTAGTTGTAACTATTTTTGAATAAATATAGTTTACTTATATGTTACAGACCCTTTGAGTTCTATTTCTGTTGGCGTCATAAAAGCAAACGTATAAGAACAACATAGCGCTACTTGTTTAGATCAACTCAATGTCCATTTGGTCTCCAGTTTGACCTCCAGTCCCAGGTTGATTGACTGGGGTGACAGTGCCACCTGTAGGCCGATAGCATTGTAAACTGTACAGTGTGCGTTTATCCTGTGATGGACTGGTGACCTGTCCAGGGTGTACCCTACACAGATCACAAGACACCCACAGTTAGCTCGGATTGGCTCCAGTGCCCTGGGCAAAGCAATGTAGAAGATGAATGAACATTTAGAGGTGTTAATTTTTATATTACTTACAATTGTCCTAACTATTTTACTTACAGTTTGCACCACAGTATTTTTATTTATTTATTTTTTTACAGTTTTTAGTAGTCCTCGTTACAATTTTGCAGAATTGAGTTTACTTAACACCTTTTTTATGACAAACAGAAGGCCTAATACATGCCTTTCCCCCCTCAAATAGCACTTACCGTACTTACCTTATTACAGCAATCTATTTCATTTAAAACTATGATCTGTCTGGGAAAAAAACAACCAAAAAACAGCAGGTTCATCCAGTGAAAAACTAATCAGAACTTTTACTTTCTTACTTTTACTAATGTGAAGGAGTTTTTTTTTTAATGTAGATTTTCATATATTCTCTACGTTCATTTAAGAAAAGCTTTTGTCACATCTGATGCATTTGTGAATAGCGTGTCAGATATGTCTGTTTTGTTTTGAAGCCACCAAAACAAATACGTGAAGATATAAAACGGGTATTAAAAGGCTTCAATTCAGTCATTCTGGCTTGATATGATCAAACACACACTCGATTTTTCTGCACTCCGCTCATCAGCCTGTGAGCAGCGATCACCGCTCTACTCGATTAGCCGGGTCTCCTTAAAGATGGCGGCCCACTGTTGAGAAGTAACGCGGTTATTACATGTCAACATGTCACTTCTCAGAGTCAATGCCTTTGTCAAATGCCTGAACCGCCGTCGTTTGTTTGAGAAGTATCCCGTTGGTGTGTCTTTCGAGGACTGCTGTCAGCTCTGCATGTCGGCGAGGAAATGCGCAGTGAGACGAATCTCAGGTGAGCAGAGACAGGATGGGACAAGTTAGCAGACTTTCGTCGAGATCAAGATGCTTCCATCCTCACTGTGTTTACCAAACACCATGTGAAAACACCACCGAGGACACTTAGTTTGCTTTAGTCCGTTTACGTCTGAGTAGAGATGATTTGTGAGTGAATGTGTGGGTTTGAGCTAGTGTGTTTTGATGGTGGACCTAAGTAACTGGACCACTTTGGCTCATTTGTTGACGACCGTCCTCTATTCCATTGTTTCTCAACCGTTCTTTATTGAGAAATCCACATTTTTACCATAATAAACTCGGGCCACCCCTCACCACACTCAGGCGAAACCTCACAACAACACACTATATGTGAAATACAGTATGTTTGTTATCCTCAGTAACGATTATTAGTCTGTTGTTGTTTTGGGGGGTTTTTTTGTTAATTTTTTTTTCTTTCTTGAGCATAAACTCTAGGTTGAGACACCGTCTCAAGAAGATTGGTGATTTGGTGGTAATTCGCCAGTTTGTCAGCACAAAAGATACTTTCGACTCTACCTGTGTCCATTGCGTCAATGAAGCCATATTTTATATATTTTATGTAACTCTTTCAAGCGTTTAATTAGTATTTTAAAATATGTTTCAATAGTTAATAGGCATTTATCAGATCACACATCCCCTGTAATTTCTTGCACAAGAGAAAGCTACCCTCATCATTCAGTGTTTTATTTTGTTAATTCTGCTGTCTGCAGACATGAAAACCTTGTTTAATGCACAAATGTGATTACCAAAATTATTTTTATTCAGCTGCCGTTTTGTTATTATTAATACTTACCTTTAGGAAGTATTTGTAATCTAAGCCATTTGTGCAGTCACAAAGAGTGTAGGTCAAGCTCTAGATATGACCTAATATGATCCATGTCATTCATATAAATGTTGGACTTGATAAAACGTTGATTGATTGAAATCTGAACTGAGAGAAACGCTAGGCCTAAAACTCTGATTATTTACAGAGTACTATCAAAGTAGTGGCATAATATGTAAGGGAAGTTATCTGCTCTCTTCATATTTTAGGGTAATTCCTATCTGTTTACCTGTTGTTTTTTCAGAGACACCTGTGCACCTGCAAAGAAGAAATGTTTCATTTGTACTTCCAAAGAAAGAAGATACAAAGAAACGTGTACTGGAGCAGTCTCAGTTGTTGGACGGTATGGCTAGCTTTGCAAATGACGGTTCGCTTCCTTTTACTTTAGACCTTATTGGTTTTAGTCGATGAGATGCGACACAGCAAAACCTCAGATACCTCCCAGGTTTATTGATCTAATAAACTAAATAGTTGTGCAGTTTATAGTCAAAAGTATCTCCTCGACAAAAGACATAATTATAAATTTTTTTCATTCTTCGTAAAATATGGAAAGTTGTTTTTAGACTATCAATATATCTGTGAAGACACATGTTTGGAAAACATTAAATGTTGATTGAATACATCGCCTTCCATGAAGTGCCACTGGTGAAGTGATCGTGTCTCATAGTGGAAAAAATATTTTTGCTGGAAACTGTACAAATATAGTAGAATGTTTTTGCAAGACTTATGGATTTCTATAAGTGTCGAGATATACCTGATGCACCTTTTTGGTTTTGTTTTGGGTGTCTGTGCACACATTTAATACCTTTCAAATCTCTTCTTAGTTCTTGAGGCCCGGATCCAGCAACTCCAATCTGACGTTGTTCTAGATGTCCAACATGCAAAAGTGCAGTTTGTCAAAGCTCCATCCCATGGAAAGGGTGTCCCCTCTGGGAGGGGTCCCAGAAGTCCACCCCATGAGAAAACAGACATTCCTCAATCTGGACAGACTGTGGCCAAAGTAACCTCTAAATCTCAGACCAGCCGCTGGATGGAAAAATTAACTCGGGAGAAGAAAAACAAGCTCAAGAAACAGCAACACCTTCAGCAGAAAACACAGAAAACTGTTAGAGAGAAACCAACTGAAAAATCGAAAGGAACTATTAGTGGCCTAATGACCTCTGGCACAACACATAAAACAATATCAACAGCTGTTAAAAAGAACAGATCTCAACAAACAAAACTGTCAGACAAAATCCGTGCTGCAGTTTCTTCACCAGTTGCAGCAGTTACAGGACCAGCATCTACAGGCCGTAAAGTGTCAAAACCGAAGCGAAACGACTCTAAGCGTGTTGTCACTGAAGATGAACAGGCTATCATTGAGTCCCAGCAGAGAGCAAAAGAGCTGGCGGAGGTGGAGGAACTAGAAAAGAGGCTCAATCTGCAAGTCAGAGACTGGAGTTCTTCAAGTAACCCAGGGCATGTGCAGGACGGCGGCGAGGCAGTTGCGCGAGGAGACATCCAGTTCAGCATTTGCTCTTACCTCGAGGCATGCGTCTTTGCGGGGGACATCGATCGAGCTCATGGTTTCCTCCTCAGTCAGCATCGAGTGATGAGCCGACGGAAACTCCTGAACACGGGGGTTTATAACATCATGATGAGGGTGTGGGCCAAGAAGGTGAGTTCAGAAACTCGTGAAATGAATTTGAATCTGTAGCGTGTCAGAATTTTGCTTTCAATACCTTAAATAAAGATAAGCAACATGCAAAGAATATGTGTGGCATGAGGATATTTTTTTTTCTGATTATTTTATTTTGTAACTAAACTGAGGTGCACTTTTCATTGAGGTTCATCTGATGGTTTACCATGATATTATTTAAAGCACCTATAGCTGAATACACGTTATATATTATATTCCTTTGACTTTTTGAGCTTAAAATGACAGCAAGCCTGCTTCAATGTACATTGACCAAAGTAGATACTGAATTAGAATTTTCCATCACTAAATAAATTGTCAAGATTTGTGGATTTTTTGTTTTGTTTTGTTTCTTTTGTACCCCAACATGTCGAAGTTATTTTCATTATTGAGGTATGCCAAATATTTAGTCGCACATTCTGTTTTCCCCTGCTATTTTGCTGGTGCTTTTGCCTGTTGTGTTTGATAGATTGTTATCTTTGGTTAGTAATTTAGTTGCATTTAATGTTCATGTTTGTGTTCTGATGATAGTGTGGGGAGCTTAATTATCACTGAAACAAAAAGTAACTTTTATCTCGTCTTTTTCCTTTCATGAAGCTTAACTGAAGTGCACTGGTGTGCTGAATGGTGAATGTAAATGAGGTTCATGTGCTTTCCTTGTGTTTCTGTTTTTTCAGGGAACATTAAACCACATTGGCCGCATCTTTATTCTGCTGGAAGAGGCTGGTCTGAAACCAAATGTGGGATCCTATGCTGCTGCGCTGGAGTGCATGGGCCGCAATCCAAACTGCTCCCCAAAAGTCATTTCGAGGTACACACGCACGCACGCACGCACACACACACGCAGGCACACACACTTACCAGACATTTCAACACAGTTGAATTGGATGAAAAAAAAATAGAATGGACAATTCAGAGAATAACCAGCAGGGGTCATGCTGTGCTCATGGTTTCCATGGCTTCATTGCCACTCTTTTTTTCTTCCTAATACTAAGAGCCATGACTATCTAAGGTTTATGATCTGGAGTTGGTGTCCACCAGATTGACCTGCTGCTACTTGCTACATTATAAACTAAGTACTTGTATTGAGCATAGCAGCCCTTTAGAAGACATTGATACATTGTACCAGTTTTCATTGACTAATTGTATTTAGGAATCAGTCCCCCTGGTGTCACAACTTCTTGATCTTGAGTGTGGGGCACCTGGGTTGAATCCTAGTTTTGGCAGGAAGGGGCATCCATCATATTTGCTCGCCATGTCTGCAGTTCACCTTGGGAGGATTGGAGGACTTACAGTGGCAACTCTTATTAAACTAAAAGAAAAAGGGAGAAACCAATTAGACACTTTCCCTGAGTGGCATGTAAGAATGTGTGAGATTTGGGCACTTGGTGTTTGTTTACTCTAGCTTGTCTTGTCTTAAATACACACTTGTTAGTATACCCTCACTCTTTAAGACACAATAAATATTCCGTTGACCTTGAGGTGATCAAGATTTGAACACACTTATGTGTCAATGTGACGTATTCAAATAACTTATGTTGCAAATATGATCACAGAACACTTGAGTTAAAATGTAAAAAGCCTACTACTAGAACTACTTGTGTCATATGGAGATGATCGAGCACGATGAGTTTATATAGTCCCATTGAGAGTTTGAGATATTGTAATTGATTATTTTCCTTCATACAGTTTGTTCAGCTCTGGAATGAGACATTACAGCAGAATTATCTTTTGTGTCATTTGAGAATAAAGGAAGTCTTTGTGTCTCGCCTATATGACGCTGACAGCTTATTCCCAAAAGCTGCACCTAATTTCCTTAATACCCTTGTCCTTGCTGCTGATAAGGTTTCCATGGAAACCATGCTTGACTGTTTTTTTTTTTTTTTCTTTAACTTTCTAATACAGTGAAAATCTCTACTGCTTAGTGGTGCTTTTACACTGCCACTTAAAACTGGTGGTTTCGTTTGTGGCGACATGCTGACACAGTGTTAATGAGGTTGGCTTAGATTAATTGCATTTTTACAAGGTGCAGCAGTTAAAGTGACATATATTGTGATTTATTTAATTCATTTTTTTTCTTTTTTCTTTTTTTTTTAACTTTGCAACTTTTCTTTTGAAGGACAACCTTCACAGTTTGTAGCCCAGTTTTGGTCTCAGCGGTAACTGGGTCATTTTCCAGTGAAAATCACTGCTCAGTAATATGAATTAACATACTTGATTGATTGCGTGACATTTAACACACAAGCCACCCGGGTACAGCTTCGGGAAAAGGCGACATGTGCCACACTGCTTGTGCCTCTATGGCAGCAGTAGATTTAAAAGACACTGGACTGGCCTGCTTCCCAGACGGTGGCTGGACTCATATTAGATTATTTCTGCAGTAATGCCTGGCATTCGTCTTGCGTTATTATCGCAGAAAAACAACAGGAAGCTGCAGTAGACTGTTCCACTCACCTTAATGTATGTTGACAACCCAGACCCTAGAGGATGTGTTTTTATAAGATGAATATACCCTCTTTTACATCGGTGAGCTCCAGTCTGCTTAAGAATCTACTGTGTTTAGTTGCAATTGTTCTCATACTTATTTTTTGAGGTCAGGTGAAAAACATGAGTATGTCTCTTCTGACTGCATCTCACGATCCATTCATATAGCCGTCATCTCATATTTGACAGTGCATTCTGACACCTCCTGTCCTGAAACAAACCTAACCTTCCCTGTACCTCGTAATTATTATGTGAAATGTTGGAAATACTGTATACATTTCATGAATTCTATATATACACATTAATATGTAAAGGCTTAAGATTAACTTAATGTTGAAGAACATTATAATTTTGTCATAATTTGCAAATATGTGGGTAACATATGCAGTCTTGAAAGGTATGTACTACACTGCATATATTAGAATAAAGTCAGCCTGTGTAATGGAGAATCATTATGCAACAATGGAATATGTAATGAGAGCGATATACTCACTAAATTGAGCTTGTAAGAGATATTTAATTCAGTTCAATTCAACTTTATTTATATAGCACCAAATACAACACAGTCATGTCGAGGTGCCTTTAAAAGAGAGAAACCCAACAATCAAACCACATTTAGCAATGCAAAGCAACGTCTTCAATGAATTTCATGCACTGGCATGCAATTTTTACGTATATCTTTAAATAAAATATCAATATCTACATTAACCTCAAAAATTCCCTTCGAGTTATGCTCTGATACAGTTGATGGAGTGTTTGCCAGTCGTAAAGAAATTGTTCCAACACTAAATGGTTGCTTCAACTGAACACTTGCCCTTTGACCTTTTTATTGCAGCATAAACTTTACAAGACATAGTTGTGCTTATGAGTTGACAAAAGTCTCACAATATGTGTTCCCTTTGAGTGAAGAAAAGATTCAGATTCACCTTCAGTTCTCTGAAGCTTTGACTTTCACAGTTCGTTTTCACATCATGCAAAATAGCCCTCTCTCCCACCGTGTGATTTGGGAGTGATAATATGATTTTCCTCTTGTCACATCTCACTTGGTGATTTGTTGTTTAGACTAACAGGAAAGCTCAGTCGTGTCGGCCGCTGAAACCACACATACAGAAATATACACATACTTTCTTCTTGGGGCCCCATGGGAAGGTGGCAGTTCAGGGGGTTGGTGGTCGGTGTCCGGTTGGTGAGTTGATCACTGTAAGCTGATGAGATTGTTCTTTTTTTTCTTTTGGATGTCAGTCAGTCATTATTTTACTCTGTTTTCTTACTTTTATTACATCTGTATTTGCACCTGTTATAATTTTCCTCTTGCAAGTCTGGCTGCACCCTCAATGCTCCAATCTGTTCCTCACTCACATGAAAACAGGGATACGCATGCAAACACATGCACTTACCCCTTTTAGTTTTCCCTTTATAAGTCCCATGTCCTCCAGAGCTGCGCATTCCCCAGAGCCCAGCAGAGCAGTCACCAGGCTGATTATGCGTTATCTTTCAACCTCCCTGCCCTCTTTGTTCCTCTGGACCACACTGCTAGTGCCCAGACTAATCCCGTCTTTGTTCAAGGCTCTCTCTCATTCACTCAGACCAAAATTGCACGTTGCATCACAAGAGACCCACAGGCAAGAATAAGAAGTCTCAACAGTTTGACCTCTTTGGCTTGCTTTACAAATATTTCCAAAGATCATTTCAAGTACCGACAAAAATGGCAAACAATGTCACTACTGTGCCTCATTTGTTTTTACTCCATGAAGTGCAGAACCTGTACACATCTTGTTAGAATGAGTTGGTGAAACCTGCTGAGCCAGGATTTTCTCCAGTTCCCAATTAGCATGCTGTTATTTATAATTGTCCTCAGTAAAAGCTTGGGTGGAACGGGGCTTGGCTATCCCCCTGTGGTTGATGACAAATGGGTTTTCCTCACTACCGTCTTTTGCCTCTGTCGTGATTATCTAATCATTACCTTTAGGGGGCAGTGTAACCAAACAAGGTTGGTGTGTCGGGTGCACTAGAGATTATGAAAGGAACATAGTAAAAACTAATTGTATTTCCCCCCAGTCCCAGAATACATATCATTTGGATTAAATTCTGATATCCAGTTCAGTCAACAGAATTTATTGAAAGACAATGATACATGTTTATTCTTTGGTTTCTTATCTTTGTGTAATTTCTTTACATCGCATAATCTGTGGCTCCATAAAATTCCAATCAAAGTAAAGCTTTAAACTTGGTATGAAAATGATCTGTAAATATTTACACAAATATGTGTCACTTTAACCTCTAAGTGTTACCACTCACTAAATAATAAAATTTAATTTCACTGAATGTGCATTTTCTTAACTTTTGAATATTAAACTATTGAATCATGGGAGTCTTTAGGTTCCTAATTAGTATTCCAGAGACCCGGTTACAGATAGGCATCATCTGCATTTTGCAGTCCAGTCGGGAGAGTGAGCTCTCCAGGAGATTCTATTCAAATAAACATTTCACTGATGTCGTCACTCGCCATCTGCCTCTGAATCAAACTCATACTCTGACTCTTACAGACGGCGTGTCCATGCAAATAGTTAAATTGATATTCTGTAACTGTCTGTCAGGGTAGGGGAGACATATGAAATGACCCTACGGACTAGTCAGCTTTTTTCCCTTTTTTAAAGCTGAATTAATCTGGGATACAGTGAGTCATGATGATCTTAGTTTCATTCTCGTAACAGGCAGGTCAAAAGATTATGCACTCCCACTTTATGATCAGAGTACAAGGCCAGATCCATTACTGTGACTATTCTCTCCCACGTAGAGAAAAAAGTTCTTCTGATGGGCTTGTTTTTAGTCTGGCTTTCTGAGCATTCTCCAGTTAGTCGAATGGAAAATGAGGTCATATAATAACATTCTGATACTACTTACAAGGTTTTTCCCCCTTAATCTCTTCTCTTCATCTGTGTATATATACTATAGGTAATTCTATGCCTCATCACTATATCCGATATACTGTACATAATCACTTTATCCAGATTTTCAGGTTCACCTTTAATAACCCAAGTTCATTTCGACTTGAGCATTACACCTGAGCATTATGAGTGTGTAATATTTGCAGATGTGTTGAATTTAACTTATTGATGTTACTTTGATCCACATAACATAAATGTCTTTTTTTCTTATTCAAAAGAAATGAGAGAAAGACAATAAATCACCCTCATATACAAAGTTTAGATAATTGCCAGAAGCAGAATGTAATTTTGTCAGGTGTAATCTATCTTAAATGTGCAGGTTATGTAAAGCTAAGGTAATGCCACTTGTATGGGCAATATTAAATTACTACTCAGTTTGTTTTCTATTGAGCTCTTCCTGATTTATGTGACTGTTTAACTTGCTTTTGTTTTATTAGGTCTTTTATTTTTAATGTGAATAAAATTATATATAGTTCTGCTTTAATCTTCATGGAAGTGAAACACCATTAGCTGCAAGTCTTTTTTTTTTTCAATTGTGATGCAAGATGACACATGCAAAACACCTGGCTCAGAAGTTATGCCAACATAACAAAACTACAAAATGACCAGCAGGTCTGCATGCATTTACAAGTCTGCATTTATGTCTGGAGTTAGAAGCCTTGGTAAGAATATAACCCTGTTGCCTTGAGGGAAGCGTCAGAGTTCACTCAAGAGCCTGAAACACACACACAGTCCTTTATACTCCTCTGAACCGTCCTCCAGAGTGTCAATATCTACTTTGTTGGTTCATCAAATGTGTATCTGCCAGAAGAGTTCATCAAACAGTTGGTCATAAAGACCTTTTGTGTTGGATACCTTCATGCTTCCTTTGGCTTCTTTCACACTGTTTACAATCTGTCCACTCGCCAGCTGTAAAAGCAGTCGAAGCTGAGCTCTCGAGGCCTGGTAGCTCGCTGTAACTTCCACTGGGACACTCGTGTTGACATGCAGGGCACTAACCCAATGTATATAGAAATGTATCCACGTGGTGTGTGAGTGTATTTAACAAACTGGAGAGTGAACTTTACACAAATATTTATAATTAAATAGACCAGAAAAAGGTCACTGCAATGACATGTTTACTTTTCTGTGCCCATGGAAATATGGTAATTATTTAGTAGCTGTTCTTATATTCTAAATAAAAAAGCCAGAAAGGTCCAAATTCCGAACAGTAAATGTCAGTACTGTGATGTGTACCCATTGATCTCCAGAGATACCTAAAACCAAGTTAAATGACAATTAAACCTGGCTCACATGCAGTTTGTCCCTATATCCAGGTGCCTGAACCAGATGGAGGACGACGGCCTGTCTGTGGATGATCTTTTTAGTCAGTGTGTTTTTCGGCAAGATGAACGGGACATGCTGCTGAGGGCCATACACATCGTACAGCCTGACTATCAGCCCAGCCTCAATCTGGACATGAATCAGGGGACGTCTGTGCTGGTTCAGGACTTCTACACACAGGTACCACAAGATCACTTTACTGTCAAGACACTGCTGATACTGGTAGTATGTAGTTAATCTACAATTAAGTAGTATTTGACTGTCCTTTGATCTCTAACTGAAGTCAGTGGGTGTGACTGTTGCTTTTTGAAGCTGGATTGACAGAATCTATACTTTTATTTCAATCAAATTTTTTTACTTTAAGATGTTGTATTGTGTCAGGGTAACAGTTTTCAAAATATGCCACATGAATTATTGAAGCAAGTGCAGACTGTGCATTTACACACATAGGAATTGTTTTTAAGGCTGTCTATAGTGAATGTTTTGCTCGTGAAAGCATCAGAGAGCTGGGAAAGCTGTCAGAAGGCTCCAGCATGACTACAAAGATTTGATTGTCACCCCTTCACAGCCAGACAGGCACTTGCCTATTTATAGTGAGACGACTCTGCTTTCTAATGGGCCCTCTGCCTTAGTTGCCTCCCTTCCTCTCACCTCTCCTCCTTTTGTTCACCTCTGCTCTCCTTGTGGCTCGCACATGATTGATTAACAGCTTTGCATTTTTTTTCGTGCACATGTAGTATTTTTAGCTTTATTCTACATACCACATATTTTTGGTGCTCTTTGTCCAGTTGTTGGTCTGTGTGTGTGAGTGAGTGCGAGTGTGATGAGATGGTAGCAATCAGGCAATCAGCAACTGATATATTTTTATCACGGGGGCACATATGTGAAACGATGCCACCTGGTGATGGATGAAACAGGTCAAATGTGACCGCTTTATTACGGCTCGCTCTGATTGTATTTGTCAAGGTAGTTATTCTGACAATGACTTTGACTTTTTGGCAGGTTGCAGCAGCCTAAATCCTGTCCAAATAACCGGTCCTCTTGATAACAGCACAGCAGACCGGAAATTCTCAGGAGGCTGTTGGTGTGAGAGTGAATTTTGATGAAGCCGTCAACCGTACAAAATGCAGTTTGATCTAGCTTCACCTTGTTACTAGAGCTTTAATCTTATTTTTGCTTTATTTTTTTTAACTCAAGAAATTTGCCTGTTTTTATCAATATACTTTGTTTCCTGCCTAGAACGTCTGCAATATCATCATTCTTTAATGCATTGAAAAGTTTGAAGAATTAATAGCAAAAATATCCTCAAATGGCGGGTTTTTATGTGTGCATTCATTGCATTTTATGACATAGTACCTTAAAAATCACACTGCTGCATTTTAGCATTGTAGAGCACGGCCATTTTCCTGTCAGGATTCATCTGAAACTGAAGGCTTTTAGCTTTTCAGACATTCATACCAGCACGATTCAATAGTTCTTTTGTCTGTCACTTCTGTCTGTTTGCAATGAGTTAGTGTCTTTAATTATCCCTAAGTTTTAATACTCCACATCAGATGTCTGGTGAGCACTTCATGTCATTGCCTCGACTGTCTCAGGTCTGAGTCACAATCATTGTTTTGATTGTTTGGTGTTTATGAGGTAACCCTTGCGTGCTGAAAATGTACCCATGACATGTTTGAAATTTTACAGCAGTAAAAAAATACCTCATCTCTAATTATTTTCCAGAATTTTGCTAACTTCAGCTAAACTTACAAAATATGCCTGAAAATATTAATATTTAAAGTTTAGGTCAATACACTTCACGTCTCGCGCTTTTCCACTGCTCGAGCAGCCATCAAAGCGCTTTACATCATGAGGCAAGTTTACTGCTGTATAATGGTGAGCATCTCTCTCTCTCTGCCTTGTGCTTGTTTGCGTGTTTCAGAGGGAAAACCATACCTACCCTAAACTGGACTTCACTCAGGAGGAGCTCCAGGAGCGTTTTAAACGTCAGCTCAGTGTGGAGCAGGCCTGCACTGTCACCATCGACTCTGTGGAGACTTCCAAACCTGTCACTGAAAACATGGAAAAAATGGTAAGAAAACCTAACCATGGCCTCTGTTTTTATTCAGCTCATTCCATCGAGATCTACACACAGCTTTTACAAGAGTGTTTCGCTGGCTGAAGTAGATCGACTTGATAAAAATCTTTAATTTTGGGAAACATTACCAAAGACAAGCAATATATAAAACCAAATCAGCTATGATGGGAAACAATTTAGATTCATCAACACAACTCCCTCCATGTTGTAGGTGCTGTTTAAAGCCAGATTAGTGAGACGTTTTGCATTAAAATTATTTTTGCATCTTTCTTTACAGACAAAAAACTAAATAATCATCAGAATGGTAGTCAGTGCATTGTTGGATTATTTATTTTATATGGCTTTGTCCCTCTTCTAGACCAGTACCGTCCACATACAGAGTCTGAAGTCACCTGCAGCTGTTTATAAAGCTCATTAATACAGTTGCCAGTGAGTCTAGTTTTTAAAGTGTTGTTTCTAGTTGGAAAGAGCTCCCTGCCTGTTTGTGCTGTAAAGCTTCTTCAGATTCCAGATATGCTGGAATACAGGGTAAAACATGGCCTGGGTGCACCGTTATCTTAGTATTTAACCAGTATAAGTCACATTATCATTTACGTTTTGATGTTTGTCTGACAATTTTCTCTCTCACTTTGATAAACTTTGAACTTACACAGTTGCAGGCCTTGACTGGTTAGAAGAAGGCTAATATTCCTGCGGTGTGCCTTTTTTCCAACTCTGGCATTTACAGTCCAGCCTGGCTCATCTGCCTCTGCAGATGGGCTTTGTGGGAAGCGAGCAGGCCGAGAGTCCCTGGTGGTCAGGAAGGATTTGCAGACAGGCAGGGCAGAATAATAATGTATTGTAATAGAGGTCTCCAAGGAGAATGCAGAGTCACCTCTCCATCCACAACCCATACAGAAGGTGTCTGTGCCTCAGTCATAACTAAATAAGATTGAAGAGTGAATATGATCACATACACGCCTATGCACAATTTCAGTTTACTGCATCAAAAATGCATGTAATGTCTTGAATGATACATTATTTGATCAAAATGTTGCATTATAGATGAAGAAATACACATCTCAAAATGAAAGCAAAGAACAGTCCTGGCTTATTTGGCTGTGAAACATGTAGTGAAGTTACAACCTTGCAGTCTCAACAGTGTTGCTTGTGTGAAGCTGGAGCACTGGAGGTTTTATTGCGATGCTTAAAACTTTCTATCTGTATCTGTCTGTCCATCAGTTAGTAGCTGAGCTGAAAATCACCAACTTTCATTGCAGACTGAGTTGTGTGTTTACTGAAGTGAGACAAGCATCAAAAATAGATAAGACAGCTTTAACCCCCAGAACATGATGCACCGTTTGAGTTTCTTAATTCACAGCAAAATAAAATGATGCTGTGAAACAAACAGTTTTGGCTGGATTTGAAGAGATTCATCTTAGTCTGATTTCCATCAATCTAATTATTCCTCTTCTATATTTTCCTTCACCTAATTAGGGTCTTTGTGCTGAAAAATTTATCACAACCAAGTATATACCCACTCAACCAAACCTGTAGGCAATTTGCAGTCACAGAGTAACTTGACAAGCTTCTCTTCACATTATGGAAAGAAGTTGATGTATCAGGAGTAAATCTACATAGTCGCTGGGAAACTCTAATCTCTGCACAGAAACTCAGTCAAACCCCTCTTTCATGTCTTTATGACAAAGATGAATTTAGCAAGTTTAGCTTTCCATAAAGACTGGAAATATGAACATAAATGTAATATTGAAATTGTATTTAATCATCTATGATGATGATGTGCTTTTGTAACACCTTTTTTCCAGCTGTGTCTCCATAATGCAGACAACTGATGTGCCCTATTTCCCTAATCTCTTTCTTTTCTCTCACTTCACTGTAACGAATGGGATGAATGGTTATTATTCATTGATCCATTTTATACATTCAAACACAATTTCCTCTTGTGCCAGTAGGTCTGTGGCCCAGTTGTCTTTTCTCTACAGGATAGCGTGGTTTCTTTGTGGTGTCATCTCGAGATATCTGGGCCAAACGAGCTTAACCATCAAATGGAATTCATGGCCATGTTGCACAATGATTTGTGTCCAGTGAGAGGTGACCCTGTCTACTGCCATACAATTTAGGTGGCCTTCCATTCCAATCATACAGCATGTGATGAAGGCTGTGAGATTGTTCATTTTCTTTCCACCTATTCAGCTGTTATTGTCTTCCTGCTGTCAGTCAGTCATGAGATGGGTGACTTTCAGTCCTGTTGTCCTTTCAGAGGAGGCTGTTGGCAGAGCGGCGGACACAGTGGCAGAAGGTCCTCCTCCAGGCCCTCAGGGACAGCAAGCTGATCCTGGCTAATACCAACACCAAGAGCTACAGGCTTAACCTTTATCCATATCTTTGTCTGCTGGAGGATAGGGAGTATGTTGACATCATGATACAGGTAATACAAGCCACTTAACCCAGCCACCAGCTCAATAAAATGTCAGAAGTCTATGGAAGGATATAACAAAGACTTTGTTTGTGCCTGAATGAATGTCATCTGATTGCCGACAGCTTCATTTTACTATGACATGACAAAAAAAAAAAAAATTGTGTAGTGTTCACACTGTTATCTTTTCTTTTGTTGTCTTGAAATTGTCTGTGTAATTTGACGTAACTAATCTGAGAAGCCACAAAAGCAGAATTCAAAAGGCTGACAGTGAGAACAGCTGGAAAAAGCATCACAGTTGGGCAGGAAAGCAGAGTTTTCTTTGATCAGATATTTTTGCTTCCAACATAGACAAATTCACATGGTGGGGTGTTAATTCACAAAACTCTGTTCTCGCTATTATTGTCTCTCCTCTGTCAGGAGGTTTATTTCTTTATTTACAAAGTGTCACAGAGTCATGTGCTGCTTCCTGTTTCATTGAAGTGTCAGACGTGTTTGTCTGCTTCTGACCGTTTGATCTTGGCTGTGTTATTTTCCAGAGTGTTTCCAACCTGCCCCCCAGTGGAGAGTCGCTCAAGATTTTCGCCAGAGATCTGGGCCACAGGGTTTTCACCAAGTACTCTGTGAGACAGAAGCACCAGAACCAGACGGTGGAAAAGCTTGGCAGCATTTACAGCATGTACACTGATTTGCTGGCCAAAGATACAAAGGTTAAAAAAAAAACCAACAACAAAAAACATCATCCTAATTAGCAGTTGACACTATATTTACGAGAGGTAGTAACTTCTTTTTTTTTTTTTACTTAAGTAGAAGTACAGATACAGTTGAGCCTTTTTAAGTGAAAATGAAGAACTGTGTGTTCTTGATTGGATTTTTCATGGTCAGTATCACTGACTCAGTGTTTCTGAAGCTGCTGGTGCACCCTGAGAAAAACTGCAAATGTAATCAAAACTACCGTATAACAAGAAAGAAACTCATTAACATCCAGAAGTTAGTGTAGATTGGAAGTTAGTGAAGATGTTTGTATAATGGAAGGTGTTTTTTTTTTAATGCAGCCTTTGTAATTAAAATTCTGGGAATAATAATTCTGAGCTAATTCAAGACTTGCGTATGGCTCACTTTTATGAGCTTTCATTGTTTCAGGCATTAGTTTTGAAGCTAAACATCTTGAACATTTAACAGCTACGTGACGACAAGTCAAGGATATTTCTATGGATTGACATCCAACTCCTATTGTTGTAGATCATATCAAAAAGTTACGTTTTACCTGGTCTCACTGATATTGAATTGATTTCTGTGCATTGTTATTCATATGATGATGACATAAATATGCAGATTTTTCTCACTGTAACTCATCCTTTCTTACTATGTAGGTGCACAATGTCCTTCCCAGAGAGCATTGGTGCAAGCTGGAAATGGAACATAGTTCAGGACCCACACTACAGGGTGGTGAGATAAGCTGGCCATATATAGTAACACTGGAGCTGGGCACTTACTTGGTGGATATGATGGTGAAGAACCTCAAAATCAACAGCGACATCCTGAATCCAGCCTTTGAAAGGAAGCTCATCCCTATCCTCTACCACATGTACACCTTCCGCAGCACGAGACAGGTATAGTGCATGTGAAAGTCTCACTGAATGCTCATTGGGCCTGGTTAAAAAACTGCCTCCGCAGCCTTATTCAGCATCTGCTCCAATGTAATTGAAGTCCAGCTGACAGACCTGAGCCACCAAGTCATGAAATGATGCTCCAGAAAGTCAGATAGATCACAAGTTATTGTGACCACATCATGTGTCAGGGATTCTGTTCGATGCCTTTATGAATATGCTACGTTTCCCCACACTGCAGAAAGAAATCTATATGTAAAAATTCCCTAACTCTGCCTTCAGGTGTCCTCACACTGTTCATGCCACAGTTCAGGTATTGTAGAACCCTGGACCTTCAATGCAATTGTATTGTGCTCTTTGTGGCGTGTCTAAAATCAAGCTCTGGTTTTTAAAGGCAATTTTTTGTTTGTCCACTGAATGTCTGAATATTTGAATGTGATTGTTTCTATCTGTCTTTTTGACTGCTTAAAGAAACTTAAATGCACTTGAGGACAGATGCCACTGGCATCATGCCAGTGTAACTTCATAGCTTCAGAAAGAAGGTAACACTGTTCTTCAAGGTTCTTTGTATCCATTCTCTGTGATAAAACCATTCAGACTTGGATACAAAGAATTCAAATATGTTTGATAAGTTGCTAACAGGATTTCTGAGCATTAAACTGCAGCAAAGAAAAGTCCTTTCACCTGAGATTTATGTGTAAAAAAAAAAAAAAAAAACTGGGCCAAAGATGAGAGTTAAAGGGATTTCCTGGAAACCAATAATAAATCGTACTCAAACGTATTGAAAAAGATTGAAAATGAGCAGAACTGCTCATTAAAAGAACACTTTTTCTGAAAAATCCAGTTCACATTCACTGTGACTTTTTGATAATTTAGCACAATTAGTTTGATTAAAGGACTGAATAAAGTTTGAGTAGTCGCACAGCTGCCCCCTTCATGAATAAAGAAAAAAGCCACAAAGAAGCAGAAACAAATGAAGTGCCTTTAAAACACTTGACCTTCACTTTGGACAAGAAAGCTGCTCTAAAGCCCCGTCACCTTGAACACTTGAGTACTCTCCTATCCAGTGTGAAGCTCCAAAGGGTCTCATCTATAAAACCATTTCCCTGCTGTGTGAATTGGCAGAGAGAACAGTTGAGTAAGATGAATAGGTTCTAGGCTAATCCCTTTTTTAGTGTCCCTTTAATTGGCTCGCTGATTCACTGCCATGGGACCCGGCAGGAGTGTGAGGCGACTGTATTGTGGGAAAAAAGGCAGCACGAAAGAGAGAATTGTGGTCCTTTTTTGGGGACTTGATGTGTGTTAACAGTGGGGCACACTATCGCAGACTTCCATTCTCATGTCATTTTCTATTTCTCTTGTTTTTTGTTTTTTTTCCTTGCCTCCCTCTCCGTCTTCCCCTCTGCGAAGGTTAACCCATCAGGGGAGCATCCTGATTATTTCACAGCACAGCATGAAATTCTGACTCATTCAAGCAAAGCTGAGGTGTTTCTGTCAGGTTACTGTGCTGTTCTCTTTTCCTGTCAAGAAATGATGGTTGTTTGTTAAGCGCCACATGCTTTAAGATTTGTTGGGTTCAGACTACGACAGAATACCTCTCGAGTATCTGATAGTAGAAAACGTCATCATCTCTAGTTTTATGCTCCATCTGCCAACCTAATTTTACCTAATGAGATTAAGTTAAAAATTATTATTCGCAGGATAACCTGCAGTGTGGAGGCATCATTATGTAATCAATTACTTTAAATTGAATGAGAAACAAAACAAAGCTTCAAACCTTACTCATGACCAGGTGGAAAAGTACAGAAATAACACCATTGAAGCATTTTAATTTGAGTTGTTGTAGGATATGCATTCAGAATAAAGAATCTCTCATGCAAATTGCCCATAACATTATGGCCACCTGCATAATATTTTGTCAGTCACCACCTTTCACAGCTCAATAAGCAGCCAAGTGGGAAGCACTTTGTATTCTAATATCCTTCTATTACCCCTAGTAACTTATCATCTATTCATTCTATCCTTTTGCATTTGCAATTTTAATATCAAAGTATCTATTGTAAATTGCTATTTTATTAGTATTTTCTTGTGGTGTTTTCCTCTCCAGATCGGCTTCATCAAGCCCCACCCCATTCTGACACAGATGCAGCAGGAAGCCATGGAAACCAAGTTGACCTTTGACTCCTATGTGATGCCAATGATGTGCCCTCCTGTGCCTTGGACTAACCTCAAGTTTGGAGCGTACCTACTCACACCAACGAAGCTGATGCGCACCGTGGACGGCGCCACGCAGCATGAGCTGCTCTTGGAAAAATGTCAGAACCTTCACCCAGTCTTCGACTCACTGAATCAGTTGGGAAACTGTGCCTGGAGGATCAACAAAGCTTTGTTGGACATCATTATCTCCATCTTCAATGATCGTGGCAGTGATAAACTAGACATTCCTCCCCCTTTGTCGGAAGCGCCCAAAATACCCTACTTTAACGCTCAAGATCCAAATCATACGGCGAGCCAAAAGGCCCAAATGAAGAGAGAGGTGATAAATGCCAAAAAGAAGTGCAGTGAGATGCACAGCTTGCGTATGGACGCTCTCTACAAACTCTCCATTGCTCACCACATACGGGATGAGATGTTCTGGTTCCCTCATAATATGGATTTCAGGGGGCGCACCTACCCATGCCCTCCGTACTTTAATCATCTGGGAAGTGATGTCACACGAGCCATTCTTTTGTTTGCCGAGGGGAAGCCCCTTGGCCCCAAAGGTCTGGACTGGCTAAAGATCCACTTAGTCAACCTGACAGGGTTAAAGAAGAGGAGCTCGCTACAGGGACGGCTGGAGTACGCCAACACCATCATTGACGACATACTCGACTCTGCCGACAAACCTCTGACCGTACGCATGTCTTTAGATCATTTTGATAGGAACCTCAGTTTAGTTATGCATGGTATTTAGATAAATAATAGCAATATACGAACAAAATTAAGTTCCAAAAACATTGTCAGTTTATTTGTTTGCAAGGACATAACATTACAATGGGTTTAACAAAGCTTCGATACCTCCAATAAGCTTAGAAGAGACAGGTCTTTCATATTTTTCAACTACTTGAATACATCTGTTTGATTCAGTTTTATTTGTTATGCACCAAGTCTAACGAAGCACTTTGTTTAGTTATATTACAAAAACAGGTACCCTATGAGGGTGGGAGTTGAAGACCAAGGAAAAGGAGAAGTGTGATATACAACCAAACAATATATAAATATGCACTTCAGAAATTGTCTTGCCCAGAGATTACTTAATGTACAGGTGAACTGACAGTCTGTCAATGCATATTGATTACCTGACATTAACCAAAAATGATTATCCCTTAGTGAATCCTTGTATTAATACAGTTTAATGTAAGTAATGCCTGATGTGTTTGTCTTTGTTAGGGTAAGAAGTGGTGGATGAATGCAGACGAGCCTTGGCAGGCTCTGGCCTGCTGTATGGAGATAGCCAATGCCGTGAGGGCCCCGGATCCAGCAACGTTTATCTCTCATTATCCTGTTCATCAGGTACAGTAACATGGAGGGTTTTATCCAGTCAAATAGATGCATATCAGTCTCCTGCCAATGGATTATAAAAACATTTTGCTGCAATTCCACAAATGTGAAGGTCCATTCATATTTTCTATTGACCTCAGGTGGGAAATTCAGACCAGATTGTCCTCAGGAATTTACTCATCTGACAGAACCATTGGCCTCTAACACTGTTCAGGTTTATAGCCTGCTAAAAATAAGTGTGCCATTCAGTTATGTTTTATAGCGCTATTTTAGAGGGCAAATCAAAGTTAACAAGCCAAGACCTCCCCAGCCATCTGGGGCCATTTTTATATTATCTGCCATAAACTTTGAGCGCTTATCTTACAGACCAGGCAACATCTTGACATATCCTGCTCTGAGATGTGACATTCAAGCCCCTGCCCTCTCTTACACAGGCCGAAGCCAGATAAATCACATCATGTTGCTAGTAATTTACTCCTACTGTAGTTTTATTTCTCACTTGTTTTTTTTGCTGTTGTTTTTTGAAATCAATTGCTGTGAGAAATCACACCTAAAAGGATCATTGTATTTCAAGTTTGAACCATTTTCATGGTTTGTCATCTTCATGAGACGAAGACAAAAGCATAAAGAGAAACATGCTGTGTTGCAAGCTGTAATAGTATGTTGTGGTGTTTGTTTTGATCACTCTTACATATACTGTTTAATTAGTGTTGCTAAGACTGTTTAGCTCAGCAGATGTTTTGAGAAGACAGCAGCTCCCAGCATCACACCTCGTGTAGCTTTGATTTTAATCCTAACAGTCCACGGACTGGGGGAAAAAACGTTTTGTCTAAATGAAACACATTTACATCAAGTTGATGTTAATGAATGTCTACTCTCCCCAGTAGATACATACAGTAGATACAACATAATCTCACACACAGCTCAAACTATTGTGTGATTTCTGTTTTTCGAGTCTGTTTGTATTTTTTTTCAGTTTTGGTGATGTCCTTATACGTTTGGAGGGAGAAAGGTCCTTGAACCTTGAACCCAGTCTGTGGCGATTGTTGTCTTCCTACCTATCTGCCCCCCTCCACAGTGCTGCTTTAATCTATTTGCCCACCTCTCCTCCAGGACGGCTCATGCAATGGACTTCAGCACTACGCCGCTCTTGGGAGGGATGTTATTGGTGCAACATCCGTCAACCTCATGCCCTGTGAATTGCCTCAGGATGTGTACAGCGGGGTAGCGCAACAGGTCTGCTCCTGAAAAGCTTTATCATTTTTATTATTATAATTGTGGTGCATTGTTCAATTCCTTTTTTTTTTTTTTTTGTTGCATGGATTTGCAGCCACACAATTGTATCACGGTAGATTTCATTGCAAAGCACGTGGCAGTTCCTCAGCTGTTAATATTCAGATGACTCACGAGATCCCACAGTGAGCGGCAAGTTCAGCATTATGAAAATATTTTAAGGTCACAGCTTACATTTAAAAAGTGCTCAGCCACTTTTGCCTCACATCAAAGTTTAGAGAAAGGAGTGTGCTTCTCATGGCTGAAGTCTTGCGAGGGAACTTTTAGATCGAATGCTATCAAAGGATGCAGCTGACAGTGTGATGTAGTGACATTTCACTGCAAGAGGAATCAAAGTGAGCTGAAGAATAGTGTCTGTTCCTACTGCTTCTGCAAAGTACATCATGTGTGCTTGTCAGTGGCTATGGCATGCCACTACCTCACTGTCCAAGGTTTACCTCCAGGAAATGCAGGTATTATAACATAATACTGTAGATCTGTAGTTCAGTTTACACCTCAAAGTCAAAGTAAAAGTGATTTTTCTAATGTTCTTAATTATCAGTTGCAACTGGTAAGAATAAGCATTTGTTAAACAAGTGTCCCAATTAGGCAATGACAATTTAAAACAACTTGGATTAATGAAATGAAATCGTACTTGCACTAAATAACATTAAAATTAATAAATGTTACAACCAAATATCTTTTCTTTGTAGTTTAATTAGAATTAGGCTGCCACTGACTGGGACACCACACCAGTTTGTCCGGTTTTTCTCTCAGCTTCTTCAAGCATGCATTTACCTCTGCGAGCAGTTCATTGCCAATACTGCTCATTTCACTGCTGCCAGCTCTTCTGTGATCTGAAAGTCTTTCATTATTGCACACTAACTGTGTTACAGACATCACAGCTTTGGGTCAGAGCTAAAGACAAAAAGTCAACATTGTTCATGACGTTCTCCAGCTGAAAATCCAAATATCTCGTTGTCCTAAGACCTTTTTTTCCTTCAACCAGAGAGGCTTTATCAAACCCTTTTCAGAAACACTCACCAAACACTACTTGTCGAGTAGCAACACATTGCTTCAGTGGTTTTGTGTTTTATTACAAAACTGAATCGGACTGATCCATGTTCAGAAGTGTTTAGTCAAGTTAGTTTAGCAATAAGCAATTGGTAATTTTACAATTTAGTCAGCAGAGGTTGTCCAAGTCTTTTATCTGACAGTAATATCGCCTCACCCAGCTGCAGACAGGGGTTCCACAGTCAGGTTTAAGCTGAAGGCAAACTTCAATATATGTACCATATTTAGCTTCTTTATAGTTTCTTTTTTAGGTACGCTGATATTTTTTTATTTGCTGAGGCTAACTCACTTCTTTGGTCTATCAATAACTTCAAACCATTACAGTCCAGCAAGCTCCTGGCAGGCACTGATGGCCACTGCAGCACAAACAAAGCAGTTTTTGACAGTTTCACAACTCATAGTCTTATTGCAATATTAACACTGGCAGTAGTCACAGTGTTTGAATCTGCTTACCGCCTGAAACTCAAATGATTGGCTGATTTCTTATTTTAAATGAAAAATAATTGTCTTGATGATCTTGAACAGAGTGTCTGGCTTTTTCCCACTGACTGTTGTTTTCTGCATTCTTATTGTGACAGCACATTTGAGTTTGAGCTTACATTACAGTGTTTCTGACATTTTAAAAACCAAATAGGTAAATAATTAACCAAAAAAAAAAAAATTTGGCTTTCCAGTATGATATTTGATTTGGCCGCACTTGCTAGTAAAATTATTTGTTTTTACATGTCTATACTGGTATTTTATTTGAAAATTTCACATTTCATTTACATAAAAGGTTATCAACAAAGACAATTATTCATGTTATTCACAAAATAAATTCTGTGCTGTCCTAAAAATTAACACTTAACTGTTCTTTCTCCACTGCAGTGCGTGTGAGCGAGCGACAATCTCATGGACATTATTTTTCATACAAACACTCTTGCGTGTTTCAGGTGGAGGCGTTCCGAGCTCGGGATGCAGAGTCCGGGCTGATGATCGCCCAGGTGCTGGAGGGCTTCATCAGCAGGAAAGTGGTCAAGCAGACAGTGATGACTGTGGTGTACGGGGTCACACGCTATGGGGGACGCCTCCAGATAGAGAAAAGACTGAAGGAGATTGATGAGTTCCCCAAGGTACAGCAGTGGTGGAAGGTGGTGTTGAGGAGTGAGGGGCTTTCCTCACACACTGCCCCGTTTTATTTTTAGCCTGCTATCAGCTCGATAGGACAGAGTGCTCCTCTGGCACAGGATATATGGGTCTCTTGTCATACAGCCTTCCAGGAAAATACATTCTTGCACATGCATTAAAGTCAGATGGTGTTGCGGACTCATAATGAAGTTGGGGCACCTCAGTACAGATGTAGACAGTGACTGTGACCACACACAATTTAATGTTAGCAGATTTGATGGCACACCCCATTGGATTTCAGTAACTTTGACCTTGATTTAAAAAAAAAAAAAAAGTCACCACACCTTTCCAGAATGAGCTTTGTGGCTTTGAATGTTTGTTTTAGTCAAATATATTCCAGATCACATTAGAGCAAAACACTTTCAGGTAGTTTCAGAGAGGCTAAGAGTGCAATCCAACAATAGATGTGTTTGATATCATCTGCAGTCATTGTGAATCTATTTTTAGCTGCACTGTGACATGGTTGGATAGAATTGGTTCTTTGATGGGCATATACATTCTGTCAAATAAGACCATAGCAGGGGAATGGAAATGTTTAATCTTCTTACATTGCTGTATCTCTTATTATCCATCCCATTGCTATGTAGTTCCTTATAATGCTTGAAGTTAATCTGATTGTCTTTAAAGATGGAGTCGCCTCGATCATTCTGTCAGTGTAGCTACAACCTTAAAGCCAGAGTATTGTGCTAAATGATTTCTACATAATGTCCCTAATTGTTTAACATGGAATTAGAGAAAAGTATAATTGTGACCGATTACAGGGGAATAGAAGTAGAGAATGAGGCAGTGCCCTTTAAGGAGATCATATCACAAATCATGTGCAGACTCCATCACTCTCTGTCCTGCAACGTTTCACTTTTTCCGTTGTGTTTTTAATCCCAGCTATGAATTGCATTAAAATGCTATAAATGTATGCAGAGAAAACAGTGGGAATATTTACAAAAGTGTAATAATTTATCTATGTATTTCCAGGAGTATATATGGGATGCTTCTCATTACCTGGTGCGACAAGTGTTCAGTGGCTTAAAGGAGATGTTTACTGGAACCAGAGAGATTCAGGTGAGGACAATGAAACAAACAAAAAATATTGGACATGGCATATTGTTTACACCCTATTTCATCTCAGTTTACATTTTGTTGATATTGGCAGTGATGTATTTAAGCAGAATTGTTCACTGAAGTTCCTGTAAATCTTAACTCGATGTTCTATAAATCTGTTGAAGAATAATTAACCTGTTAGATAAGTTTTTCTCCTGAGCTACTGTGGCATTCACATTTTTTTTTTTTTTATTATTATTAATGACTCTTTTACTGCTTTGTTTCCCTGGCAACATTATCCATTTATCACATGCACTCCATTTATAGATCTAGTATTTGCACCTGGTAGTGGATAGTACATTATCTCTCCACACACAGGAGTCAAGCAAGCAAACAGAAGCGCCTCCCCCTGTGTCTGTGTCTGTGTCTGTGTCTGTGTCTGTGTCTGTGTCTGTGTCTGTGTCTGTGTCTGTGTCTGTGTCTGTGTCTGTGTCTGTGTCTGTGTGCATGTGCGTGTGTCTTTGAGGAATGCACAGAGACACCCCAGGCTGAAATGAAAAATTCCATTCCCATCATACCTTGGCGCCAGCCCCATGCTTGTGTGTGTGTGTGTGTGTGTGTGTGCGCGCGCGCACACACACACACCTGCTGCTTTTATATAGGTCATATCCTCTTTCCTTTTATAGCAAAGAGTTGTCGTGAGACAGGGGAAGCTGATCAACTCCTGGGGCTGTCGCACAAGACCCCCTCCATGTTTGTTTTTCATTTATTTTGTCAACACTGCTAATCATTTGTTTGAGGCCCTCCACTTGTCTTTACTCTGAAGCAGCCTTCAAGAGGAAGACAAGATAGGGCCGACCTGTCGGATGTTCAATTTTGCTCTCTATTGCTTCTCTGTTTTGTTTTGTTTTCTCATTCCATGTTCTTGTTGAAGTAAATCCATAGAGTCAAATATGAATCAAGCAAGTTGGGGTCAGTCTGCCATAGCTATAGTTGCCAGGATACAATAAACTTCTGTGTGCGTGTGTGGAGGTACTTGTGAGACATTAATAGATGTACTTCACTTATTTTATGTAGCACGTTTTCCAGCCTACGTCGGTCACAAAACGCATTTCGCTGTTTATTTACACACACGCATACACACATCAGTAGCCACAGCTGTCATGCAAGTTCCTCAACCTCCATTGGGTTCAGTGTCTTGCCCAGAGTCACTTCAAAAAATGGACAGTGGGATTGAAGATGACCAGCTCTACTAACTGCAGTAGCCCAATATTAGTCATATTAATAGGTTCATTGCTAGAAATACACAGTGCTATATGCACTTCTAATTTTTTTTGCAAGCAATGATTTAACACATTCAACAGCTGGTCTGCTGTCGTAATTAGCCGCTTCTTCAAGTAAAGCATAACGATGCATCAATCAAATATTGTCAATATTGTAAACATTTCACTAAGTTCCTGCAAGATTTAATTTTCTTACTGTTGTTTGAAATGCACCATGGACCATGCGTCTCATTTGTTTGACTTAAATGTTGTGCAATATTAACGCTTATCATTATCACAACTCAGCACACATTCTTCCTTGTGGTCTCACTTTACTGGTATCCTTCTGTTACAGGACTGGCTGACGGAGAGTGCCAGGCTCATCTCGAAGTGTGGCCACACTGTGGAGTGGGTAACACCCCTGGGTTTACCTATTATTCAACCCTACCATCGCACACGCAACCAAGTGGTAAGTCTTAAACAGAGACGTGAAAGCGTACAGTTACATTACAGAGGGTTTGACTTGATTTGAATGTGGTGAAGTTGTGGTCTTTTCACAAAGGGAAAATATCATAGCTTTTATATTTATATACTCGCTAATACGTTTGGTGTTATAAATAATGTGCCAGAGTGCGCCATGCTTGGATCTCGGTTCGCTTTAGTGTGTTAATCGGCATATTATACATGCTCTGTATACACATTTTGACTCGCAAAAGTATAAGTACAAACAGGGTTCATTAATCTCTCTCTCTCTTGACAGCGCCACAGATAATAGAAATCCTCTTTCTGCTGGCCTATTACATTCACATTGTAGCTAATATTTCCACAGGGCAGTAAGAAAGCTTTGGATCATCGCTTTCTCTGTAATTGTCATCCCACTGTGTAATTTCCACACAGTACATTTCATTGAACTTTGATGGAATTTCTAATGAGATTGATCAGGGCAGCCTATTATTCAGAGGCAGCGAGCAGGCTGCTGCTCTCATATGATTTCACAAGATTGTAAATCTGTGGAGAGGTGCACACTTCTTTGTGTTCAGCTTTTTTTTCCCCCCTCAATGGGAAATTCAATATATGCATTAGGTAGAATTAAAAAGATATTTAGAAACAGCCGCTGCCGATAGGTCCTTGATTGATTACATTTTTCTAGGTTTCCCTGTTCTGGTTGTTGCTCGTATAGTAACACATTGATAGTCAAGTCTAAGCCTCATATGAGTTCTTGTGTGGTTGAACTTATTTCAAAGGCCAAGTGTCCTCAAGGGTTTCAGAAGACTCAAGAGCAAAATTACACTTGAATATTTTAGTTTAGGCTTACCCCAAACCCACAAAATGTTCCTGCTCCACTGTGGCCAGAAGCCGAGCCTAATTCAGTTCAGTTTTATTTCAGTAGTTCCAATTACAATATAGTAATTTTGAAGTAATCAGTATTTATACAAAATTGAACAACAATCGAATACAATATAATTACTATTCATGAACTTGGACAAGTAGAAACAATGACTTGCATTAACAGTACAACTTACTTGCAAACTGTTAAAGCTGACGCTTGATGTGTTGAGGTTACGGCTTGTTTCATGAAGGAAGAGCCATCACTGTTTTTCCAAATGATGAGATTTGTCATTAAACAACAAATGTCATACTTTCAATAACTTACTTGTTTTAACCCATTTGTATATCTCAAATCTAAAGGCATCATCGAATAACTTCTCCCATTAATAGAAAAAAAGAACAATTTTACTAAGTGTTTGTTAATTATGAAAAACGGTTTCTTTTTTCTTTTTTCTAAATGCAAATTCCTGTCATATGAGGTAACCTGCTGTATTGATTTGATATTGTCTTCACAGAACTTTTGTCCTTTCTGCAAATATGTACAGCATTACGCATTGTACTGGATTTTGTCCCAGTTTAATATGCGGGACACAAAACTTATCAGTGGGGCTTTGAGCACCGGTTGCTGTGCACATGATGTGTCTCATCTGGGCTTTCCAACTCACTGTGGGTTTGGTGCTGGAGTGCACAACTGATGGTGTATTGTGATTGCAGTGAGTGGCTGAACTGTAATGGAGCTCAGCAACATAGCTGAGTGGTCCGTCACTATGGAGATCCTGATAGTGACACGTCTTAGAGATAATATGCCTGTGTGCCAGCACGTCTGCAGATAACACGGCTGAATGCGTGCGTACACAATATTGAACTCGGCATATGTTTAAAGAGAGACCAACTACGGAAAAGCTTATTGGACCTGTAAAATCCTTAAATGTATTATTGAAGTGAATTGGATGGGCAGACACGAAGTGTTAAATAACTATCAGACAACAAGCTGCTTCGCTTCCCAGCGTGAGCAATCTTTTAGTATGACATCAAGCATAAGGATGTCTTCAAGGGGGAGTGCCACCTCATCAGCAGGTGCAGGAGAGTGAGGGTGGCAGATGGTAGGTCCCCTGAGGGGGCCTCTCTCACTTTTCCTCTCTCTTTCTCCCCTCAATCTCTCCTGCTCTCTCTGTTGACATAGTGGGGTTGATGTAATGAGGTTTTAGCTTACATTTCACAGATAACTTCTTTTTATCCCCTGTAATAATTCCCTAATCCAGTTGCATCATTGGACAACAAAAATGAAACGAACTTGCAGAAAGGTCACCTTCTCCCGGCG